>NW_019945484.1:21047-26436 GCF_002910315.2 Salvelinus sp. IW2-2015 | reverse complement strand
AGCCATCAACCTTGGACCTTTTTAATGGAGTCTGAATCCTTTCTGCCAAAGCCATTCTATTTCAGCACAGCTTATTGTCTTCTGACAGTTGTAATGGTTGTGGAGTGTACTGTGCTGTCTCTGTGTTGCTGTGAGACAGTGGTAATGATTGTTGAGTGACTGTGCTGTCTGTGTTGCTGTGAGACAGTTGTAATGATTGTTGAGGAGTGACTGTGCTTCTTCTGTTTTGCTGTGAGCAGTGGTAATGGTTGTTGAGGAGTGACTGTGCTGTCTCTGTGTTGCTGTGAGACAGTGGTAATGATTGTGAGGAGTGACTTGCTGTCTCTGTGTTGCTGCATCTTCTCTTCTTTTTTGTTGAGGAGTGACTGTGCTGTCTCTGTGTTGCTGTGAGACAGTGGTAATGATTGCTGAGGAGTGACTGTGCTGTCTCTGTGTTGCTGTGAAACAGTAGTAATGATTGTTGAATACTCACTCTGTTTTTCTGTGACAGGCTGTCCGGAGGGTAAAAAAGTGGAATTCATTACCAGCCTTTTAGACGCCCTCACCACAGACATGGTCCAGGCCATAAACTCACCAACCCCCTCTGGTGGCGGGAGGTAAGTCGTACCGATATGTATACCCTTCAAGCTTAAACAGTCAACTATGATGTTGAAATCTCTATCATTAGGTTTGGATGAGGAATTCGATCTGGAGGCCTGAGTGTGTACCTGAGCAGGTTCTGAGTGTGTACCTGAGAAGGTTCTGAGTGTGTACCTGAGAAGGTTCTGAGTGTCTGTACCTGAGCAGGTTCTGAGTGTGTACCTGAGCAGGTTCTGAGTGTCTGTACCTGAGGGTTCTGAGTGTGTACCTGTGTGTACCTGAGCAGGTTCTGATTGTGTACCTGTGTGTACCTCCTGAGCAGATGCTGAGTGTCTGTACCTGTGTATGAGTACTGGGTGTACCTGTACAGGTTTGAGTCGAACCCCCTCAGTATGTGGACCTGTGTCTGAACCCTGTGGACCTGTGCAGGTTGACGGAGCCGGACCCCAGCCACACTCTAGAAGAGAGGGTGGTCCACTGGTACTTTACCCAGCTGGACAACAACAGCAGCCATGACATCAACAAGAAGGAGCTGAAGCCTTTCAAGAGATACGTCAAGAAGAAAGCCAAGCCCAAGAAATGTGCRAGGAAGTTCACTGACTACTGTGACCTGAACAAGGACAAAGCCATCTCACTTCTGGAGCTGAAGGGCTGTCTTGGGGTCAGCAAGGAGGGTGAGTGAGGAGGAGAAAGTATTTTGGTACAGAGCGTTCTTCTCTGGCATGTTGGATAGTTGTTCAATAGTTCATTGTACATCTTCATTATGGAGCCGTCTTTCATTTCTATCCTCCGAAGAACTCGGCAGGAACTAAATTTCTCTGAACTATGTTACTAACTGTCCAGAAATGTTGCAGTGCACCAGTAATTGCGGTTAGCTAGCGAGSAGCTAGGCGAGGACAGACTCCACACTTCCAGTCCGGACCCTGTCCCATCTGACCGTACAGCTCAATGGACAACCAGACAGGATGTGTGGATCAGCGTCTCAGATCATTAGGATCTGTTGTGTTAAAAGCAGTGAAAATGACCTGGTTATAATGCATMATAAGACTTGTATAGAGCATGTATAACCCCTTTGTAATCTCTTATTACCATGTCATAATGATGCTGACTGAATAACAGCCATTTTGTGACATAGACATCCCAGTCTGACCTGTAATGCGTGTTTCCTCCTCTCCTCTCCTCTCCTTTTTCTACAGGTAGTTCTGTGAGCAGCATCAACCAAGGGACAAGGCAAGGGATTAATTTGTTCAGTAAGACCCACTAATATGCTTTCACTAACCTTAGCACCAACGTAAACCGCTGTAGACCGCTTCAATATAATCCATTAACATCCTTGTATGTAAACCAAATGTATACCCTGTTGCAGTACGTWACGCCAAATGACGATCCTGCGTCGTTTGCATCGAGTTGTGTGGCTGCACATTMTTTTGCTACGCAGCGATGCAGGATGGGCATTTTGCCTTAGCTAATTGTAGTTCTTGGGTTGGGTATAACTTAAGCTTRAGACTGGCTTCTGACTGGATTCTGTTATTGGTCTGRAAGCTTCTGATTCAGATGCACACAGCTTTATGTTCTAGCTTCACTTGGAGGTCTTTGCTTTACAGTGACTGCTAAGGTTAGGTACTGTTGTTTTCAAAAGGACTTGTAAAATCAGGGATTCTTGAAATGCCCGGGAAAGTCCGGCAGGGAAACTTTTTTGGTTTGTTGTTGTTGTTGCATTATTTGAGCTTTAAAAAATTTATTTGTGGGAATTTTATTAAGGGGAAAATGTGTTCGGCTGTATGCCCAGAAATGACCTTTTGTTCGAAAAAAAAAAAAAAAAAAAGTGTGTTTCAAATGAAAGAGAACTGACAATAATGGACATTAACTTGGAATGAAATGATTTTATGTAAAAGGATATATCTTCCAAATGCCCTTTAGAGAATATTTCTCTAAAACTTTGATTCCTAAAAGATATTTCTGGACATTTGGTGAACAGTCAGATTGGTCTAAACTGGATCAGGAATGAGCAGGGTCACTATACCATAAGGACCGCTTTATTCATGTCCTCATTACGTTAGTGAACAAGACACTCATGGTCTGGAATGTTCTCTACTGGTTGATAGATGTAAACAAACAATATTGGAATCACCATGGTTACAACCATAAACTGTCAATCCATCTCCTGATAGACTAAGATATTATTTTGGTTCACAATATGTTAATTTTAATCCGGTTTTAGAGTCATACATCAACTGAGGAGAAACTAAATGTCTTACTGTGTATACACTTGAATGAGAAAGGAAAATTCAATTTTTGTCCCTCCGTAAAACGAGAACTCCATAGAGTGCTGATAGAATGGTTTGGTTTTTAATTGGGGATTTTCAAATGAATCATTTTCCATATTTTATAAATGTTTGTATTGAACTTAAATTTTTAGCGGCAAAAATATGTCTGTTTTTTAATTTAGTTTGCTACTTGTCCTTCATCACTGATGGCTAACCTTAAGATACTTTTTTGGGGGGTCAATATATTAAAATATAATATATATTCACTGTGTCGTGCAACATATGCTTTAAACTGTTGTAAAATATTTGCTGTGGTAGACTTAAGGCAGCGGATGGGCAATTTTGATGGGGGGTTGGCCACTTAGAAAATCTGAGCTCATCATGAGGGGCAACAGTTACCAATGGGGGTCGGAAAGAAGATTTGTGAAATAATAGAATAATTTCATGCTATGCTACATATTTTGCCATATGGGTGGCAGAGAATTATTATTATTTTTATATTTTTTATTTTTTATATTGATACATCAGTAAGCCTGACACTACAAATCAATATGCCCCCCCCCCCCCTCCCACAGGCTGGTAATCATTGCGACCTGATTACTACGTTTAGATAGCTGCCGTAGAGCTAACTTACCAGATTCTACATAAAATCTTTGCTGACGTGTGGGCTTATGTTGCAAACTGTGGAATATCTGATGCCACGGAACACTTAAATGGACAACGGCTTGTGTATTCGTTACTATTCTTAACTAAGTTGGAAAGCCTGACTGAAGGGTTAATGCTTCTGGTTTTAACTGTGTTTTAGAGTTTCGTGAGTTAGAGAAAGAACAACTCGCTAAAATTGGCTAGACGATAATTGCCCCTGAACCATTATCAGATGGTCCAACGAACATTTAAGAACAGTACTCTTCGTAATGATGGGTTGCAAGCCGCCCCACTTGGCCCACTTCCCCCCCCACAATAGAATTTATTTGTAGAATATTAACATTGTTTTCTTCCCTCATCAATATAAACACATACGCCCATAATGACAAAGGAAACTGTTTTTTTAGAAATTGGCCCATTTTTTAAAAAACAACATAAAACGGAAATATCACATTTCATAAGTATCAGACCCTTTACTCAGTACTTTGTGGAAGCAGCTTTGGCAGCGATTACAGCCTTGAGTCTTCTTGGGTACGACGCTACAAGCTTGGCACACCTGTTTTGGGGAGTTTCTCCATTCTTCTCTGCTATCTCTCAATAAGCTCTGTCAGGTTGGATGGGGAGCGTTGCTGCACAGCTATTTTTCAGGTTCTCCAGAGATGTTGATCAGGTTCAAGTCCGGGCTCTGGCTGGCCACTCAAGTACATTCAGAGACTTGTGCGAAGCCACTCCTGCGTTGTCTTGGCTCGTGTGCTTAAGATCGTTGTCGCTGTTGGATAGGTGAACTTTGCCCAGTCTGAGGTGACTGAGCGCGTCTGGAGCAGGTTTTCATCAGGATCTCTCTGTATTTCTTCTGTTTCTCTTTCCCTCAGATCCTGGCTAGTCCTCCAGTTGCTGCTAAAATATCCCCCCAGCATGAATGCTGCCACACCATGCTCACTGTAGGGAAGGTGCAGGTTCCTCTACGAAAGTGAGCCTGGCATTCAGGCCAAGAGTTCAAGTCTTGGATCCATCAGACTTAGAGAATCTTGTGTTCTCATGGTCGTTTTAGGTGCCTTGTTGGCAAACTCCAAGCGGGCTTGTGCATGGTGGCCGTTTATTTGAGGAGCGGCTTTCGTCTGGGCATCTCTACCATTAAAAGGCCTTGATTGGTGGAGTGCTACAGAGGATGGTTGTGTCCTTCTGGAGTTCTCCCATTCTGCCCAGGGACTCTGGAGCTCTGAGACGTGACACTGGGTTTCTTTGGTCACCTCCCTTGACAAAGGGACGGTGTGACCAATTCGCTCAGTATGGCCTGGGCGGCCAGCTCTAGGAAGAGTTTGGTGGTTCAAACGTGTCAACTGTGGGTACTTATTAGACCTTTCAAATCTGGTCAATCAATTGAATTTACCACAGGTGGACTCTCAATGAAGTTGTAGAAACATCTCTAAGGATGATAATGGAATACAGGATGCACTTTGACGCTCAATTTGGTCTCATAGCACAAGGTTCTGAATACTTATGTTAATAAGGTAATTTCTTGTTTTTTATTTTTTATAAACTTGCAATCTTATCTAAAAACCAGTTTTTTCCTTTGTGCATTTACGAGGTATTGTGTGTATGGGTCTTTGATTAGCATGTGATGTCCCACACACTACATGTGGGTATTGTAGGCAGGTAAGACATGCAAATGGTCAGGTATCAGATACAAGATTATAGTCAGGCAATAACAATATGAGATGTGAATGGGTATCATTCATTCTGAAGTCAGAATATATTTTACTCTCGACTTCAGCTCAAATTTTTACAGTTTAATTTATTTAACCTAGGCAAATCCGTTGAGAAAATTCTTATTTTCAATGACGGTCCTACGGGGAACTGTGGATTAACTGTGTTCGGTATCTCTCTCAACAACACAT
>NW_019945484.1:15556-19589 GCF_002910315.2 Salvelinus sp. IW2-2015 | reverse complement strand
GCCAACCACTCATTCAGCCAACACTCATTCAGCCAAACACTCATTCAGCCAACCACTCATTCTCATCCAACCACTTCATTCAGCCCAACCACTCATTCAGCCAACCACTCATTCAGGCCAACCAGTCATTCAGCCAACCAGGTCATTCAGCCAACACTCATTCAGCCAACCAGTCATTCAGCCAACCACTCATTCAGCCACCAGTCATTCAGCCAACCACTCATTCAGCAACACTCATTCAGCCAACCAGTCATTCAGCCAACCACTCATTCAGCCAACCAGTCATTCAGCCAACCAGTCATTCAGCCAACCACTCATTCAGCCAACCAGTCATTCAGCCAACCAGTCATTCAGCCAACCACTCATTCAGCCAACCACTCATTCAGCCAACCACTCATTCCAGCACACACTCATTCAGCCAACCACTCATTCAGCCAACCTGTCAGTCACTCATTCAGCAATCACTCATTCAGCCAACCAGTCAGTCACTCATTCAGCCAGTCAGTCATTCAGCAACCAGTCAGTCACTCATTCAGCCAATCACTCATTCAGCCAACCAGTCAGTCAGCCAACCAGTAGTCACTCATTCTGCCAGCCTGTCAGTCAATCAGTCAGCCAATCAGTCAGCCAACCAGTAAGTCAATCAGTCAGTCAGCCAACCTGTCAGTCAATCAGTCAGCCAATCAGTCAGTCAGCCAACCAGTCAGTCAGCCAAACAGTCATTCAGTCAGTCAGCAAACCAGTCAGTCAGCCAAACAGTCATTCAGTCAGTCATCAAACCAGTCATTCAGTCAGTAGATGAATGTTACTGTATATGTCCTCTATGAACCAACCAATCAAAGGTTATTGTTACCAGGGAAATGAAGGGATCCTCTCTTGGAGAGATCCAGCATCTGGTGACAGTATGTGTCCCAGCATTTCTCTTCCTCACCCCTCCTCATTCCTCCCTCGCCCCTCCTCATTCTCCTCACCCTCCTCTGCTCTCACTCCATCACTCACTATAATCCTTTAGTGATGTTGGAGATACCAGAACATCTCCCCCAGCATGCACGTCGTCCCTACGTCGTCCCCTACTGGGAGGTCAACAGCTAGCTGTACTACCCTGTCCCTGTTACTGGGAGGTCACCAGTTAGTTGTACTACCCTGTTACTGGAGGTCAACAGCTGCTGTACTACCTGTCCTGTTACTGGGAGGTCACCAGTTAGTTGTACTACCCTGTCCTGTTACTGGGAGGTCAACAGCTAGCTGTACTACCCTGTCCTGTTACTGGAGGTCACCAGTTAGTTGTACTACCTGTTACTGAGGTCACAGCTAGCTGTACTACCTGTCCTGTTACTGGAGGTCACCAGTTAGTTGTACTACCCTGTCCTGTACTGGGAGGTCACCAGTTAGTTGTACTACCCTGTTACTGGGAGGTCACAGTTAGTTGTACTACCCTGTCCTGTTACTGGGAGGTCACCAGCTAGTTGTACTACCCTGTTTACTGGGAGGTCACCAGTTAGTTGTACTACCCTGTCATGTTACTGGAGGTCACCAGTTAGTTGTACTACCCTGTCATGTACTGGGAGGTCAACAGCTAGCTGTACTACCTGTCATGTTACTGGGAGGTCACCAGTTAGTTGTACTACCCTGTTACTGGGAGGTCACCAGTTAGTTGTACTACCCTGTCCTGTTATGGGAGGTCACAGCTAGTTGTACTACCCTGTTACTGGAGGCACCAGTTATGTACTACCCTGTCTGTTACTGGGAGGTCACCAGTTAGTTGTACTACCCTGTCCTGTTACTGGGAGTCACCAGTTAGTTGTACTACCCTGTCCTGTTACTGGAGGTCACCAGTTAGCTGTACTACCCTGTCCTGTTACTGGGAGGTCACCAGTTAGTTGTACTACCCTGTCCTGTTACTGGGAGGTCACCAGTTAGCTGTACTACCTGTCCTGTTACTGGGAGGTCACCATAGCTGTACTACCTGTCCTGTTACTGGAGGTCAAACACATGATACCATCTACAGTAACACAATCCCTGATCATGTGCTACTGAGAGGTTACAGAACAGAAAGGATATCTGTATTTCGTTCACTCTGTCTGTCTGTCTTTCTTTCTGTCTTAGTCTCCTCTTCTCCTCCTCCCTCTCCCTGTCTCTCCGCCTTCCCACCCTTCCCATTTCTCTCTCCACCCTCCCCATTTATCTCTCCCTCCCTCTCTCCCTTTCTCCCCCCCCTCTCTCTCCTCTCTCTCCTTTCTCCCTTCCTCCTCTCCCTTTCTCTCTCACTCCCTCCCTCCATCCCTTTCTCTCTTCTCTCCTTTCTCTCTCCCACCATCGCTTTTCTCCCTTTCTGTCTCCCTCCCTCCCCCTCTGTCTGTATTGTTTTTGTCTGGTGGGATTCCCTCCATTATTAGTCCCGTCGGGTCACTGCTGTTGATTCTGGACAGCTATGCCAACTCTCCTCTCTCTGTTCAGCCTGTAGACCAGTGGGCCTAGCGGAGTCTAGTGGAGCCCTGAGGATCCAAGCAGAGAGCAGCAGAGAGCTGAGGTAATGTGTTTATCCTGGCCCAGCCCGGCCTGGAGAACAGTGGCTCCTCGCACCGGAGCAGAGCAGAGCAGAGCGGGCATAACGTCAAGCAGAGCGTTAGCGGGCCGATGTCAGACCTGCCAGGATAAACATTAGGGGTGTTATGAGGAGGGCTGGTGGGGTGGGGTGGGGGGGATACTTGTAGTCACTACTCTCTCACCTACATGTTTTCTGGCCTGAAAGCTAAATGGCGTTTAAGAGACAGTTTTATTGGATGCCACTCAGGACTCATCTGGACTGTTGATTTGTCTTTTGAGGGTTTGTTAGAGAGAGAGACAGACAGGGGGAGACAGAGAGAGACAGAGGGAGAAAGAGAGAGACAGAGAGAGAGAGAGAGACAGAGAGAGACAGGGGGAGCACAGGGGGAGAAGAGAGAGACGAGAGAGAGAGACAGAGAGAGAGAGAGAGACAGAGAGAGACAGGGGAGTCAGGGGAGAAAGAGAGAGCAGAGACAGAGAGAGAGAAGGGGAGAGACAGAGAGAGACAGGGGAGAAAGAGAGAGAGAGACAGAGAGAGACACAGAGAGAGACAGAGAGAGAGAGAGACAGCGAGAGAGACAGAGGGGAAAAGACAGCGAGAGAGACAGAGGGAGAGAGAGAGACAGAGAGGAGAGAGAAAGAGAGAGTGTGATAGAGAGAGGCATGAGATTCAGAGGCTGTGTAGATACCATTTATTTGTAGATATTGATTTGTGCTTGAGCTTATTGTCTTGCTGGAAGATCCACATGTGGACAAAWTTCAGCCTCCTGGCAGAGGCAACCAGGTTCTTTGGTTAAAATGTCCTCATACTGGGTAATGTTCATGATGCCATTGACCTTAAAGGGACACTTTGTGATTTGGTGATTTGGCGTAATTTCCTACTTACCCAGAGTCAGACGAACTCATGGATACCATTTTTAAGTCTCTTTGAAGGATGTTGATGGTAGCATATCGTTAGCTTAGCGCAATTGCTGAAAGTCAGTGGGTATATACTAGCCAGCTCCTCTCATAAGCAGGGAAGTAGACCGAACTTCTCCAAAGATGGGTGGTTAGTCATATATAGTCTTATAAAAGTATACATAGTAATATGTGTTTTATAAATTTGTACATATTACTGATAATCGTAAGAAATTTGATTTTCAAGTTTTCAATATTTGATGTCACATGCACAAGTACAGTGATTTTCTTGCAAAGTCAAAACCCACCAATGTAATAAATAATAACAACAACAAAAAAAKKKKKKKKAAAAAAAAWAARAWATATGAAATATACAATAAAGTTAGAAAGTAAGCATACTATATACAGGACATATGTAAAAAGTATTTACAGAGATACTGGAGTGATGGAGGTAGATATGTATAGGGGTAAGGGGACTAGACATCAGGATATAAGATGAACGGAGTAGCAGCAGCTTGTATGTGAGTGGGTGTGGAGAGCCAGTAGAGACGCATGTCAGGATAGCCCTCAGTTCTTGAATCTTGATATG
>NW_019945484.1:4886-12782 GCF_002910315.2 Salvelinus sp. IW2-2015 | reverse complement strand
TTAATGAGTGTACATGAGATGATGATGGAGTGAGTGTGAGTGTGTAGAGTCCTGTTCAGTGTGTAGAGTCTGTCAGTGTCTGTCAGAGTTATGTCAGGTGTGTAGAGTCCTGTCAGTGTCCTGTCAGAGTCTGTCAGAGTGTAGAGTCCTGTCGTGTCCTGTCAGAGTCTGCAGTGTGTAAAGTCCTGTCAGTGTCCTGTCAGAGTTATGTCAGTGTGTGAGATCCTGTCAGTGTGTAGAGTCCTTGTCAGTGACCTGTCAGAGTCCTGTCAGTGTGTAGAGTCCTGTCAGTGTCCTGTCAGAGTCCTGTCAGAGTTGTAGAGTCCTGTCAGTGTGTAGAGTCTGTCAGTTGGTCCTGTGTCAGAGTCATGTCAGAGTGTAGAGTCCTGTCAGTGTGTAGAGTCCTGTCAGTGTCCTGTCAGTGTCCTGTCAGTATGTAGAGTCCTGTCAGTGTCCTGTCAGTGTCCTGTCAGAGTCCTGTCAGTGTAAGAGTCCTGTCAGTGTGTAGAGTCCCTGTCAGTGTCCTGTCAGAGTCCTGTCAGCGTGTAGAGTTCCTGTCAGTGTGTAGAGTCCTGTCAGTGTGTAGAGTCCTGTCAGTGTCCTGTCAGAGTCCTGTCAGAGTGTAGAGTCCTATCAGTGTGTAGAGTCCTTTCAGTGTGTAGAGTCCTGTCAGTGTCCTGTCAGAGTCCTGTCAGAGTGTAGAGTTCTGTCAGTGTCCTGTCAGAGTCCTGTCCGTGTAGAGTCCTGTCAGAGTCCTGTCAGTGTGTAGAGTCCTGTCAGTGTGCAGAGTCCTGTCAGTGTTTGCAGAGTCTGTCAGAGTGTTAGAGTCCTGTCAGAGTGTAGAGTCCTGTCAGAGTGCAGAGTCCTGTCAGTGTGTAGAGTCCTGTCAGTGTGTAGGTCTGTAAGTGGTGAGTTCCTGTCAAGTGTAGTCCTGTCAGAGTGTAGAGTCCTGTCAGTGTGTAGAGTCCTGTCAGAGTCATGTCATGTGTAGAGTCCTGTCAGTGGGTAGAGTCCTGTCAGTGTGTAGAGTCCTGTCAGTGTGTAGAGTCCTGTCAGTGTTACAGTATGCCACATGATAGTACCATCTGTTTTGGTACTATCTACTATCAGTAATTCATTACAGGATGCCACATGATAGTACCATCTGTTTTTGGTACTATCTGCTATCAGTGATTCATTACAGTATGCCACATGATAGTACCATCCGTTTTGGTACTATCTGCTCTCAGTGATTCATTACAGTATTCCACATGATAGTACCATCTGTTTTTGGTACTATCTGCTCTCAGTGATTCATTACAGTATGCCACATGATAGTACATCTGTTTTGGTACTATCTGCTATCAGTGATTCATTACAGTATGCCACATGATAGTACCATCCGTTTTGGTACTATCTGCTATCAGTGATTCATTACAGTATGCCACATGCTAGTACCATCTGTTTGGTACTGTCTACTATCAGTGATTCATTACAGTATGCCACATGATAGTACCATCTGTTTTGATACGATCTATTATCCAGTGATGCACATGCTAGTGTAGTGTATGAGATACAGCAGTCAGATCAATGGATCAGTAACATGTTAATACTGAAGGTCAATATTACAGACCAATGGTAGAGAAGTCCGTTCAAGTAGGCAGCTAGCAGATACAGAGAAGAAGAAAAACCTATTTTAAAACTGTTCTGTGACTCCTGCCGTGTCTACAGGTGAATGAAGCTACAACAGCCAAGTGATTATATCTGGGGTCATTTCTGCTTTTGCATTTTCAAGTTTTTTAAATTGTATATAAATGCAGTAAATTAGCTTCAACTTTCAGGACTTAATTTCAAACCCGGTTCGGTGCTGGTAATAGAGTGTATTCGATTGTGGAGCAAGGAGGTCCATGTCAGGATAGCCTCTGTGTGAGCAAGGAGGACCATGTCAGGATAGCCCTCTGTGGAGGAGGAGGACCATGTCAGGATAGCCCCTGTGGAGCAAGGAGGACCATGTCAGGATACCCTCTGTGAGCAAGGAGGCCAGTCAGGATAGCCCTGTGGAGCAAGGAGACCATGTCAGGATAGCCCTCGTGGAGTGAGGAGGACCATGTCAGGATAGCCCTCTGTGGAGCAAGGAGGACCATGTCAGATAGCCATCTGTGGAGCAAGGAGGCCATGTCAGGATAGCCCTCTGTGGAGCAAGGAGGACCATGTCAGGATAGCCCTCTGTGGAGCAGGAGGACCATGTCAGGTAGCCCTCTGGAGCAAGGAGGACCATGTCAGGATAGCCCTCTGTGGAGCAAGGAGGACATGTCACGATATCCCTCTGTGGAGAAAGGAAGACCATGTCAGGATAGCCCTCTGTGGAGCAAGGAGGACATGTCAGGATAGCCCTCTTTGGAGCAAGGAGGACCATGTCAGGATAGCTCTGTGGAGCAAGGAGGACCATGTCAGGATAGCCTCTGTGGAGCAAGGCCATGTCAGGATAGCCCTCTGTGGAGCAAGGAGGACCATGTCAGGATAGCCCTCTGTGGAGCAAGGAGGACCATGTCAGGATAGCCCTCTGTGGAGCAAGGAGGACCATGTCAGGATAGCCCTCTGTGGAGCAAGGAGGACATGTCAGATATCCCTCTTGTGGAGAAAGGACCATGTCAGGATAGCCCTCTGTGGAGCAAGGAGGACATGTCAGGATAGCCCTCTTGGGAGCAGGAGGACCATGTCAGGATATACTTCTGTGGAGCAAGGAGGACCATGTCAGGATAGCCCCCTGTGGACCAAGGAGGACCATGTCAGGATAAGCCTCTGTGGAGCAAGGAGGACATGTCAGGATCGCCCCCGTGGGCAAGGAGGACCATAGCAGGATAGCCCTCTGTGGAGCAAGGAGGACGAGTTCACGATATCCCTCTGTGGAGAAAGGAGGACCATGTCAGGATAGCCCTCTGTGGAGCAAGGAGGATCATGTCAGATAGCCCTCTTTGGAGCAAGGAGGACCATGTCAGGATAGACTTCTGTGGAGCAAGGAGGACCATGTCAGGATAGCCCCCTGTGGACAAGGAGGACCATGTCAGGATAGCCCTCTGTGGAGCAAGGAGGACCATGTCAGGATGCCCCCTGTGAGCAAGGAGGACCATGTCAGGATAGCCCCTGTGGAGCAAGGAGGACCATGTCAGGATAGCCCTCTGTGGAGCAAGGAAGACATGTCAGGATAGCCCCCTGTGGAGCAAGGAGGACCTGTCAGGATAGCCCCGTGGAGCAAGGAGGACCATGTCAGGATAGCCCTCTGTGGAGCAAGGAGGACCATGTCAGGATAGCCCTCTGTGAGCAAGGAGGACCATGTCAGGATAGCCCTCTGTGGAGCAAGGAGGACCATGTCAGGATAGCCCTCTGTGGAGCAAGGAGGACCATGTCAGGATTAGCCCCTGTTTGAGCAAGGAGGACCAAGTCAGGATAGCCCCCTGTGAGCAAGAAGGACCATGTCAGGATACCCTCTGTGGAGCAAGGAGGACCATGTCAGGATAGCCCCCTGTGAGCAAGGAGGACCATTGTCAGGATATCCCTCTGTGGAGCAAGGAGGACCATGTCAGGATAGCCCCTGTGGACAAGGAGACCATGTCAGGATAGCCCTCTGTGGAGTAAGGAGGACCATTTCAGGATAGTCCTCTGTGGAGCAAGGGAGGAGACCATTGTCAGGAATAGCCCTCTGTGGAGCAAGGAGACCATGTCAGGATAGCCATGTGTAACCTCCTCCTTGCTGGGTTTTGGGAGTATTGTTGGCAGTCAGACGACGGTCTCCCCCACGGGATTTTGTCTCTCAATATTTCACTGATTTGTCCATGCGTCTCTGCAGGACTCGCACCATCAGCTCGCACCACCATCAGCTCGCACCATCAGCTCATTCCTCATATATTGAGGGGTGGCCTGATACATTGGCCTTGCAATCCACTGTTTTGATTAATTTGGGTAAACAACACTGTATCTTGGGAGTGCCTGAAATAAGGAACGAGAAGAACGTAAAGAAACCAACGTAAATACAAGAGCTCTTCTTGGTTTCCTGCACTCAGGCTGGATGTAAATGATCAGATAAGTGTAGTGATTAGTTTAGTGGAGATAGTCAGACCCTATACCCCCCACAGATATAAAGGGTCCCTCTGAGCGTGAATGGGAGCATCATCCCCCAAAGAACACCCTCCCCACTTTCTCCATGTCAACCAAACTATCGTGGATGTGTCATATCTGTCCTTTTCTTGGAGAAGATGTGTCTGGACAGGCTAATGACTACATTATCATCCCATGATAAAATCATATTGGCCAAACTATTTAGTCTGGGCCACCTGTCTGGACAGGCTAATGACTACATTATCATCCCATGATAAAATCATATTGGCCAAACTATTTAGTCTGGGCCACCATCCCATAATAAAACAAGTGCTATCACAACATTGTGTAAATCACAACATTGATGCATATGGTCAGTAGCTACCAGCAACGGTTGAGGCTTGTCCTRTATTCTGGTTCTGATTCTCTTTGTGGTCTAAAACTGTCAACTGGATACGTTCTTTCATGCTGTTGACTTTGAAGTGGAGATGCTTTTGACAGCATTTCAACATAGAACTGGGAAATACCTCAAGTGTTCCTGGTAAAACTTTGTAAAATAGACGAGAGACGACACAGATGGAACATTGATTTAACATAGGCATGACTAGTGCCAAATAGATATTAAGGTTTTTGCTTGTGAACACGTACACACATAAGAGGACTATAAAAATAGGATTCTAAGAAAGCAGGAAATGTTATATTTGTGATTAATTTGATATACATGTTAATTCAATGGGGAACACACCTGTGTGCTTGAACAGTGTCATCTGAACATGTTAATTTAATGGGGAACACACCTGTGTGCTTGAACAGTACCATCTGAACATGTTAATTTAATGGGGAACACAGTTGTGTGCTCGAACAGTACCATCTGAACATGTTAATTTAATGGGGAACACAGCTGTGTGCTTGAACAGGTGTCAATAGCGAGGCTATATACAGAGGGTATCGAAAACGTGTCTGTTATCCATCAATGGCATCATGACAGCAAAATAACAGCATTARCTGATCTAGTGTCCATGTGGGTGTCAGGGCAACGTACACCCCAGAGGTTTAAGGCTTGGTGCCTTAAACCTGTCTGATGATGACTGGTCAGTAAACTCAGGAGGGGTGAAGCGTACTGTAAAGATGGTGCTGTACTCTATGGCCATCGTTCTGCGAGCTCCGATCCAACTTTGCTATTTTGTTATTCTTTTGCCACTTCCAGGTTGCACAGGATTGTCTTATACAACCCGGTCATGATAACAGATTGAAAAACGCTCTGGGCAGTAGAGGATGTGTACTTCGGGACGCCATGTAATGCACAGTTGCACAGCGCTAGTTTAACTGCCACAAGACGGGGTGACATGGATATTCTACAGACTTCACTCCTTAGGGCGCTTTTTCTTCGAAATGACATGTGATTGTCACAGGCCAAGATACCCATTGTTCTTTCAACTCGTGGATTCCTTGAAGTCAGGCAGTCAGACTCATATGTTGTTGTTGATGAAAAGAGGCGACACAATGACTCTCATGCCCCGATGTTAGAGTCCCGAATGTTCCCCGAGCCTATGAACAGGAACAGTCCAGACTGTTCAGCGTGTCTGCCTGAGCTCCCACATCCGATTTCTTGGGTCTGCTCTGACTCGCAGCCAACGGTCATGGCAGTCCACGGATGCTGGACAGAACACCAACTGTGGGATCGTCAGGCTTGGTCACGTAGCACGCCGCACCAGGTAAACATGCTCGAGCTGGTTCACGCTGGGTCTGGACGACCGGACTAGTAGGAACTGTCAGGCGGATCCGCTGTTCTGTCTGCTCCGTGCTCGCGCGTGTTCTGTCTGCTGAACTCCACTGTCCTGTCTGCCTGACTCCAAAACTGTCCTGATCTGTCGCCGAGGGCTCCACTGTCACACTGTGATGTACACTGACTACGTGGAGTCCCACATGGGTGCAGACCAGCTGGACAGTCTGCCGTGACTTAGATAGGTACAGGCCACTGGTCCGGTGTCTCCTACGAGGAGTGAACTGACAGGTAGCGACGATGCCCGTGGGTTCTGTTTTCTGGCCACTAGAGAACTACCATGGGTACCCGGAAACAGCTGTCCTGATGGATGCTTATTGCGGGCCGGCGCCCGGAGCACTTACCGCACAGTTGAAGGCAACTGAGGGGTTGCGAGTCCTGGTCGCAGTCGAGACATGCAGAACAGAATAGAAACGTCGGGCAGACAGAAAGTGGGAGTCGTGGCAGACGAGGCACAGTAGATTCGTCAGGGCCAGACAGAACAAGTGGAGTCAGGCAGAAGGCAGTAGAGTTGCGGGCACGGACAGAACAGCGGAGTCAAAGCAGACAGAAAGCGGAGTCAGGAGACAGAAACAGCGGAGTCGGGGCAGACAGAACAGAGGAGTCCGGGCAGAACAGAACTAGCGGAGTCGGGCAGAACAGAACATAGCCGAGTCATGGCAGACAGGAACAGGCGGAGTCGGGCCAGACAGGACAGTAGAGTCCGGGGCCAGACAGAACAGTGGAGTCGGGAGGGCAGACAGGACAGTGGAGTCGGGCAGACCAGGACAGTGGAGTCGGGCAGACACGAAACAGTGGAGTCAGGCAGACAGGACAGTAGAGTCAGGCGGGACAGAACAGTGGAGTCGGGCAGACAGGACAGTGGAGTCGGGCAGGACAGGACAGTGGAGTCGGGCCAGACAGAACAGTGGAGTCAGCAGGACAAGGACAGTAAGAGTCAGGGCGGACAGAACAGTGGAGTCAGGCAGACAGGACAGTAGAGTCAGGCAGACAGGACAGTAGAGTCGGGCCAGACAGGAACCGTGGAGTCGGGGCAGACAGGAAAGTGGAGTCGGGCAGACAGGACAGTGGAGTCAGGCAGACAGGACAGCGGAGTCAGGCAAGACAGAAACAGCACGGAGTCAGGCAGACAGGACTGTAGAGTCAGGCGGAACAGAACAGTGGATTCAGCAGACAGGACAGTAGCGTCGGGCAGACAGGACAGTAGAGTCGGGCAGACAGAACAGTGGAATCGGGCAGACAGACAGTGGAGTCGGCAGACAGAACAGTGGAGTCGGGCAGACAGGACAGTGGAGTCGGCAGACAGGACAGTGGAGTCGGGCACAGACAGGCACAGTGGAGTCGGCGCAGACAGAAGTCGGGAGTCGGGCCAGACAGGACAGCGGAGTCCGGGCAGACAGGACAGCGGAGTCGGCAGACAGGACAGCGAGTCGGGCAGAACAGGACAGCGGAGTCGGGCAGACAGGACAGACGGAGTCGGGGCAGACAGAACAGCGGAGTCGGGCGCAGACAGAACAGCGGAGTCGGGCAGACAGAACAGCGGAGTCGGGCAGACAAGACAGCGGAGTCGGGAGACCAGGACAGTGGAGTCAGGCAGACAGAACAGTGGAGTCAGGCAGACAGGACAGTGGAGTCAGGCAGACAGGACAGTGGGAGTCAGGCAGACAGGACAGTGGAGTCGGGCAGACAGGACAGTGGAGTCAGGCAGACAGGACAGTGGAGTCCAGGCAGACAGAACAGCGGGGAGTCGGGCAGACAGAACAGCGGAGCTCGGGCAGACCAGGACAGCGGAGTCGGGCAGACAGGGACAGTGGAGTCGGCAGGACAGGACAGTGGAGTCAGGACAAGACAGAACAGTGGAGTCAGGCAGACAGGAACAGCGGAGTCGGGGAAATCGAGAAGGGGAGAGATTTGCCTCTTCATCAACAACAAATGGTGTGCTGACTCGAGCGCAGGGGAAGTCTGGATCCATTGTTCACCCGGTCTTGGAATACCTGAAGGTCAAATGCCGACCCTTCTATCGATCCAAGAGCGTTTTT
>NW_019945484.1:0-4861 GCF_002910315.2 Salvelinus sp. IW2-2015 | reverse complement strand
ATGCCAACTACGTATTACTTTATGTTTCACAAAAGTGTATCCCACAATCATTTCTATAAACCGACAAGAAATTTTTGAACATCGAGTTTATAGTTACCCTCGACTTCCGCTTCAATTTCGAACTTAACTCGTGCCCTTGGGCTCTTTCTGTAATTCCGACCCATTTTTCAGGGTTCCAACGAGCGAACGTCGACATTACAGAGCAAGAGAGAGAAAGGGATCCTAGCCAGCATATAAGGGAAGGAAACAAAACCGTCCACCCTCTTCCCTCCATTCTACTTAATAATAAATGCTATTACCTCCGATTCGCAGATATACTTACTTACTTCTGAACTACTGCTCTTCGGCCAAGACTACCCCCCAGTCTATCCAACTCATGGATTCTTCATTCACTGAGCGACAGAACAGTGGAAGTCAGGCGACAGAACAGCGGAGTCAGGCAGACAGAACAGTGAGTCAGCAGACAGCGACGTATCGGGACAGTGGCATGGAAGTCAGGCAACAGAGACAGTGGAGTCAGGCAGGACCAGAAAGTGAGTCACGGCGAGACAGTACATCCAGAGTCGGCGACGACAGTAAGTCGGGCAGACAGGACGAGTGAGAAGGCCTAGTCAGGCAGACAGACAGTGAGTCAGGCCAACAGCGACAGTAGAGTCCGCGGCAGAAAGGACAAGGGTCAGGCAGACAGCAACGTGAGCGGGCAGACAGAACAGGTGGAGTCGGGCAGACAGAACAGTGGAGTCGGGCAGGACAGAACAGTGGTCAGCATAGCAGGACAGTAGAAGCAAGCAGAGAACACGAAACCAAGCGGAGATACGCAACACAGAAACAAGAAGTACAGAGAGACAGAACGCGCAGAAATATCAGAGAGACAGACGACACTAAGAGGGAATCAGAGCGAACCAGAAACCGGAGATATAAGATAACAGAGAGAACAACGAGACAGTAAAAAATACGGCAGACAGGACAGCGGATCAGCAGACAGACGACAGCGGAGTCAGGCAGACAGGGACAGTATAGGATCGGAGACAGACAGAACAGATGGGTCGGGCAGATAGAACGGATGGAGCGGGCAAGACAGGACAGTGAAGTCCGCGACAGAACAGGACAGTGCAGTCCGGCAGAAAGGTCAGTGGAGTCAGGGCAGACAGGACAGCGAGATCGGGCAGACAGCCGCGACACGGACGCTGCGCGGCAGACCAAGGACAGCGGACTCGGCAGACAGAACACGAGTCGCCCAGGACAGAACAGCCGAGTCGGGGAGACAGAACAGGGAGCTCGGGCAGACAGTAAGCCTCCACAAGCCCCTCCGCGTTGCAGACAGGATAACGCCCGCCAGTTCTGCGACGCAGAGCAGCCACGACAGCCGGACGCCAGTCGCCGAGCAGACTCCTCTCTCTTGTGGGGGTTTTCATCTGTTATCATGACTGTTGTATACATTCCACCTCAGGACAAGTAAAATAACAAGCTGGCACTTAACGAACTGTACGAGGCTGTAAACAAGCAGGAAAACTTGCACCCAGAGGCTGTTGCCAGCGATTTAAATTCAGCGTCACTGAGATACGTAATGCCGAACTTRCATCAACACATCTCCTTCACCACTAGGGGGCGATAGAGTCCTAGACCACTGTTACCCTACCCTCAAGTAGTAATCAAACGGACAATATAGGAATAAGGTGGAATCTTATTACACAGGCTCCGACACCCGACGCAGGTGGCAGTGGCTACAGTCCATTACGGATTACAAAGGAACATTCAACCGTGATCTACCCCCAACATATACCTCTCTACCAGAATAACTGAATAACATTTTATGCACACTTCGACAGTAATAACACCGTGCCGTGTATGAGGCTCCCCACCGTACCAGAGTAAGGTGTTTAATCAGGTCAATCGGGCTCCTCGGTGGTGTGTTCCTAGTCTCCTTCTTTACCCACAACTGCTTGGCRACGCACGACTCRAACACCATCATCCAGTGTACTGACGGTACGACGGTGGTAGGCCTTCTCTGCACACATCATCACTGCGGWCATTGAGGCTATAGACTACCGGTTTGGATCTATGCTAAGCACCCATGYAGCAAAAATGGCAACTGCTACCGTGCCAAAGTTTACGACTGTGTTGGGTTCAACCCTGGAAAAAGAGAGGAGATGCTGAGCACATTAGTTGAAGAAGCAGCTTCCTGTGGAGAACAAGTCAATTGTTTTTTTGTGTTTTGGAGGTACAACAACAAGGGCCAGTGGCGCTGCAGAGGATGAGGTGAGGAAGTACCTCGAAGACAAAGACAAGTCTTGGGGACTCCTTGAAATCGTTCCCCAATAGTCCGGAACTTGTTTCCGGAGCACAACACTACACTGCCCTTCAGTGCCCCAGTTGAGTGCCTTTTCAGCTATGGAGGAAACCAGAACAGTAAGTGTTCTGCAAGAGAAAATGTCATTTTAAAGCATGTTTTCTTAAATTCTACACATTTTGTCATGGGGCGGAGTGAAAATGTTGTCATTTTAAAGCATGTTTTCTMAAATTCTACACATTTTGTCATGGGGCGGAGTGAAAATGTTGTCGTTTTAAAGCATATTTTCTGCAATTCTACACATTTTGTCATGGAGCGGAGTGAAGATTTAGCAATTTTATAACTAATTTCATGAAATTCTACTKATTTTGCCATGGGGTGGAGAGAAATGTTTGCAGTTTTTAATATGATATCTGAATGAGACTGACTAACAAAATGAATGGGGGACCCTATCCGGTAATTCAACCATGATAACAAGTTAGACTAATTTAGCTATCTGATAATTGTTAGCTGACGTGGGCTAATTGGCAGACTATCAGTGACTGAAATAACAAGAGAAAAACTGATGAAGGCACAACCGTATTTCAAAATGGCATCGTTGTGCTTCCTACTATTCTAGCTGGCAACATTAACATTAAGAACCCCTACTGAGTTCATCATCCACCTCCCAGCACAACACCCAACATCAACCTATGTAAAAATGGCGCGTTTTCAATGTTTTTGTAGTAAAAAAAAATAAAAAAAAAGATAGAGGAAGATAAAATGTTTCCAATGACATCATCAGTGGGGCGTCATGTGATTTAAACAAATTATGAGGAGGCATTACTAATTGGTTGATGATGTCAT
The DNA here is from genome assembly GCF_002910315.2 of Salvelinus sp. IW2-2015. Lineage (NCBI taxonomy): Eukaryota > Metazoa > Chordata > Actinopteri > Salmoniformes > Salmonidae > Salvelinus > Salvelinus sp. IW2-2015. Next base: position 1,725 of record NW_019945484.1, on the reverse strand, counting down.
TGTAATGTTACCTTGCTCTATTTTAAAAATAAATAAAAATATTAACATAGAAATGTGTCATTTTCAAACATGTTGATGTAGGCGTGGTGCTAGAGATGACGGCATATGAAGTTGAAACATTTTTGCAAAAATGTCCGCTTTAAAGGGTCAATGGTCATCATGAACATTACCCAGTACGAGGACATTTTAACCAAATAAAACCTGGTTGCCTCTGCCGGAGGCCTTAAAACTTATCCGCAAGTGGATTCTTCCAGCAAGACAATAACCCCACGCACACAAAATCCACAAGAAATGGTTAATTGACTGGCAAAATCTACATTTTAACAATGGCCATCTCAGTCTCCGACTTGAACACAATTGAAAACCTGTGCTGGGAATTGATTGATTTTTGGGGCAATGGCAAGCTTGCAGATGTATCATCTCATATGTATATACTGTACTCTATACCATCTACTGCATCTTTGCCTATGCCGTTCTGTACCATCACTCATTCATATATCTTTATGTACAATATTCTTTATCCCTTTACACTTGTGTGTATAAGGTAGTAGTTGTGGAATTGTTAGGTAGATTACTTGTTGGTTATTACTGCATTGTCGGAACTAGAAGCACAAGCATTTCGCTACACTCGCATTAACATCTGCTAACCATGTGTATGTGACAAATACAATTTGATTTGATTTGAGACTTCCAGTCGCTGCGCTAACGCTAATTAGCATCGGCTGCGAAAACTACCTCTGACTTCTTTCAAACTGGACACAGAGACATACAAATGGTATCCACGACTTCATCTGACTCTGGGGAAGTAGACAAAAATCCGAAGCAGGTCTGGACGGTTTGCTAAATGTTAAATCTCAGCGAGTCTGTTGGAGATTTGATCTTTCCAGTGTTATTAACTGAAAGTGTTGTATGAGATATTTACAGTGTCCTTGTCTGTTCATGAAGGATCCTGAGGGATGGTAGCTCTGAGAGAAGGAGAGCAAAGGGGGAGGGGGTCTTGATGGTTGGGTGGTCTGGAGAGAAAGAGGAGGGAGGTGATGATGGAACAGGGGTGAGGAGGAGGAGGAGGAGGAGGAGGGGGGCGAGCAGAAATCACATCTGGGAGAGGCTCCTCCACATATTGGCAACTGCAAGGGGAAACATCTGAGTACCGTCTGTGTGTAATGCCTACGGCCTGTGTGTGTGGGTGTGTATTTTGGATCAGTAGATTTGTAGGACTGCTCTGGTCTCTCACATGTTCCCTGGTTGTTGGTTGGCATTGTTGTCCACTGGAGTTACTATTGAAGTATAGCATTGTAGGTTCAGGTCCCAGCATTAATGCAAATTGGTTGGAACAGGAGAGGGGCAGTCATCGTGTGACTTATTAATGGTCTGACTGCTCTCATTCAGTAACACACACACACACACACACACACACACACACACACACAACACACACACACACACACACAGACACACAACACACAACACACACACACACACACACACAGCACACAGCACAGCACACACACACAACAACACAGACACACACAGACACAGCACACACAGACACACAGACACACACACACACACCACACACCACACCAACACTGTTCTTTCAGCCTCTATCCTGAATAACTAAAAGGGAAGGGGAAGGACAGCATGTACCATCATATACTGAAGGACCACATGTACGCATCATAATACTGAAGGACAGCATGTACCATCATTTACTGAAGGACTCCA
>NW_019945483.1:37946-44592 GCF_002910315.2 Salvelinus sp. IW2-2015 | reverse complement strand
GGAAAAACCCCCAAAACTAATTTTGGGACCTTATTGGAAACTAACGGGAACCTTATGGAAACACTATGGGAACCTTATGGAACACTATGGGAACCTTATGGAACCCTATGGTAACCTTATGGAACACTAATGGGAACCTTATGGAACCTATGGGAACCTTATGGAACACATTGGGAACCTTATGGAACACTATGGGAACCTTATGGAACAACTATTGGAACCTATGGGAACCCTTATGGAACTTTTATAAAACACCATGGGAACCTGTATGGACACTATGGGAACCTTATGGAACACTATGGGAACTTTTATGGGACACTATGGGAACCTTATGGAACCCTATGAAACCTTATGAAACCCTATGGGACACTTATGGAAACCTATGGGAAACCTTATGGAACCCTATGGGAACCTTATGGAACCCTATGGGAACCTTATTGGAACACTATGGGAACCTTATGGAACCTTATGGAACACTATGGGAACTTATGGAACACTATGGGAACCTTTGGAACACTATGGGAACCTTAATGGAACCTATTGGAAACCTTATGGAACACTTATGGGAACCTTATGGAACCCTATGGGAACCTTATGGAACACTAATGGAACCTTATGGAACCCTATGGGAACCTTATGGAACACTATGGGAACCTTATGGAACCCTATGGGAACCTTATGGAACGATATGGGAACCTTATGGAACACTATGGGAAACCTATGGAACCCTAATGGAACCTTATGAACCCTATGGGAACCTTATGGAAACCCTATGGGAACCTTATGGAACCCTAATGGGAACCTTATGGAACCCTATGGGAACCTTATGGAACACTATTGGAACCTATGGAACCCTTTGGGAACCTTATGGAACACTATGGAACCTTATGAAACCCTATGGGAACCTTATGGAACGATATGGGAACCTTATGGAACACTATGGGAACCTTATGGAACCCTATGGGAACCTTATGGAACCCTATGGGAACCTTAATGGAACCCTATGGGAACCTTATGGAACCTATGGAACTAATGGAAACCCTATGGAAACCTATGAACCTATGGAACCTTTGGAACCCTATGGAACTTATGGAACACTATGGGAACCTTAATGGAACCCTATGGGACTTATGGAACCGTTATGGGAACCTTATGGAACACTATGGGAACCTTATGGAACCACTATGGGAACCTTATGGAACACTATGGGACTTATGGAACACTATGGAACCTTATGAACTATGGACCTTATAGAACACCATGGGAACCTTATGGAACACTATTGGAACCTTATGGAACACTATGGGAACCTTTATGGGACACTATGGGAACCTTATGGAACACTATGGGAAACCTCTATGGAACCCCTATGGAACCTGATGAAACCCTATGGAACCTTATGGAACCCTAGGGAACCTTATGGAAACCTTGGGAACCTTATGGAACACTATGGAACGCGGAACTTATGGAACCCTATGGGAACCTTATGGAACACTATGGGAACCTTATGGAAACCTATGGGAACCCTTTATGGAACACTATGGGGAACCTTATGGAACACTATGGGGAACCTTATGGAACACTATGGGAACCTTATGAACCTATACCTTATGGAACACTATGGGAACCTTATGGAACCCTAGGGGAACCTTATGGAAACACTATGGGAACCTTATGGAACCCTATGGAAACCTTATGGAACACTATGGAACTTATGGAACCTATGGAACCTTATGGAACGATATGGAACCTTTATGGAACACTATGGGAACCTTATAGAACCCTATGGGAACCTTATGGAACCCTATGGGAACCTTATGGAACCCTATGGGAACCTTATGGAACACTATGGGAAACCTTATGGAACCCTTGGAACCTTATGGAACACTATGGGAACCTATGCGAATCCTATGGGAAACCTTATGGAACACTATGGGAACCTTATGGAACACTATGGGAACCTTATGGAACCCTATGGGAACCTTATGGAACACTATGGGAACCTTATGGAACCCTATGGGAACCTTATGGAACAACACTATGGGAACCTTATGGAACACTATGGAACCTTATGGAACACTGGAACCTTATGGAACCCTATGGGAACCTTATAGAACACCATGGGAACCTTATGGAACACTATCGAACCTTATGGAACACTATGGGAACTTTATGGGACACTATGGGAACCTTATGGAACCCTATGGAAACCTTATGGAAACCCTATGGGAACCTTATGGAACCCTATGGGAACCATGGGAACCTTATGGAAACCCTATGGGAACCTTATGGAACTATTGGGACCTTATGGAAACCTTATGGAACACTATGGAACCTTATGGACACTTATGGGAACCTTATGGAACACTATGGGAACCTTATGGAACCCTATGGGAACCTTATGGAACACTATGGGAACCTTATGGAACCCTATGGAACCTTTATGGAACACTATGGGAACCTTATGGAACCCTATGGGGAACCTTATGGAACACTATGGGAACCTTATGGGACCCTATGGGAACCTTATGGAACGATATGGGAACTTATGAACACTATGGGAACCTTATGGAACCCTATGGGAACCTTATGGAACCCTATGGAACCTTATGGAACCCTATGGGAACCTTATGGAACCCTATGGGAACCTTATGGAACCTATGGGAACCTTATGGAACACTATGGGAACCTTATTGGAACCCTTTGGGAACCTTATGGAACACTATGGGAACCTTATGTAAACCTATGGGACCTTATGGAACGATATGGGAACCTTATGGAACACTATGGGAACCTTATGGAACCCTATGGAACCTTATGGAACCCTATGGGAACCTTATGGAACCCTATGGGAACCTTATGGAACACTATGGGAACCTATGGAACCCTTTGGGAACCTTATGGAACACTATATGGAACCTTATGGAATCCTATGGGAACCTTATGGAACAACTATGGGAACCTTATGGAAACACTATGGAACCTTATGGAACCCTATGGGAACCTTATGGAACACTATGGGAACCTTATGGAACCCTATGGAACCTTATGGAACCCTATGGGACCCTTATGGAACACTATGGAACCTTATGGAACACTATGGGAACCTTAGGAACACTATGGGAACCTATGGAACCCTATGGGAACCTTATAGAACACCATGGGAACCTTATGGAACACTATGGAACCTTATGGAACACTATGGGAACTTTATGGGACACTATGGGAACCTTATGGAACCCTATGGAAACCTTATGAAACCCTATGGGAACCTTATGGAACCCTATGGGAACCTTATGGAACCTATGGGAACCTTATGGACACTAGGAACCTTATGGAACACTATGGGAACCTTATGGAACCCTTGGGAACCTTATGGAACACTATGGGAACCTTATGGAAACTCATTGGAACCCTTATGGAACACTATGGACCTTATGGAACACTATGGGAACCTTATGGAACCCTATGGGAACCTTATGGAACACTATGGGAACCTTATGGAACCCTATGGGAACCTTATGGAACACTATGGGACCTTATGGGAACCTATGGAACCTTATGGAACCCTATGGAACCTTATGGAACACTATGGGAACCTTATGGAACCCACTATGGGAACCTTATGGAACACTATGGGAACCTTATGAACACTATGGGAACCTTATGGAACACTAATGGGAACCTTATGGAACACTATGGGAACCTTATGGAAACACTATGGGAACCTTATGGAACACTATGGAACCTTATGGAACCTATGGAACCTTATGGAACCCTATGGAACCTTATGGAACACTATGGGAACCTTATGGAACCCTATGGGAACCCTATGGGAACACTATGGAACCTTATGGAACCCTATGGGAACCTTATGGAACCCTTGGGAACCTTATGGAACACTATGGGAACCTTATGGAACCCTATGGGAACCTTATGGAACACTATGGGAACCTTATGGAACACTATGGAACCTTATGGAACCTTATGGAACACATGGAACCTGATGGAACACTATGGAACCTTATGGAAACACTATGGGAACCTTATGGAACCTATGGGAACCTTATGGAACACTATGGGAACCTTATGGAACCCTATGGGAACCTTATGGAACCACTATGGGAACCTTATGGAACCCTATGGGAACCTTATGGAACCCTATGGGAACCCTTATGGAACCTATGGGAACCTTAGGGAACCTATGGGAACCTTATGGGAAAAACACCCTATGGGAACCTTATGGAACACTATGGCGAACCTTATGAACCTTGGAACCTATGAACACTATGGGAACCTTTGGAACCCTAGGGGAACCTTATGGAACGATATGGGAACCTTATGGAACACTATGGGAACCTTATGGAACCCATTGGAACCTTATGGAACCCTATGGGAACCTTATGGAACACATGGGAACCTTATGGAACACTATGGGAACCTATGGAACACTATGGGAACCTTATGAAACACTATGGGAACCTTAGGAACACTATGGGAACCTTATGGAACACTATGGAACCTTATGGAACACTATGGGAACCTTATGGAACACTATGGAACCTTATGGAACCCTATGGGAACCTTATGGAACCTATGAACTAGGAACACTATGGAACCTTATGGAACCCTATGGAACCCTATGGAACACTATGGGAACCTTATGGAACCCTATGGGAACCTTATGGAACCCTATGGAACCTTATGAACACTATGGAACCTTATGGAACCCTATGGGAACCTTATGGAACACTATGGGAACCTTATGGAACACTATGGAAACCTTATGAACACTATGGGAACCTTATGGAACACTATGGGAACCTTATGGAACACTATGGGAACCTTATGGAACACTATGGAACCTTATGGAACCCTATGGGAACCTTATAGAACACCATGGGAACCTTATGGAACACTATGGAACCTTATGGAACACTATGGGAACCTTATGGGCCCTATGGGAACCTTATGGGACACTATGGAACCTTATGGAACACTATGGGAACCTTATGGAACACTATGGAACCTTATGGAACCCTATGGGAACCTTTATGGAACACTATGGGAACCTTATGGAACCCTATGGGAACCTTATGGAACACTATGGGAACACTATGGGAACACTATGGAACCTTATGGAACACTATGGGAACCTTATGGAACACTATGGAACCCTATTGAACTTATGGAACCCTATGGGAACCTTATGGAACACTATGGGAACCTTATGGAACACTAATGGGAACCTTATGGAACGCTATGGGCCCTATGGAACGCTATGGGAACCTTATGGAACACTATGGAACCTTATGGAACACTATGGAACCCTATGGGACCTTATAGAACACCATGGGAACCTTATGGAACACTATGGAACCTTATGGAACACTATGGAACCTTATGGGCCCTATGGGAACCTTATGGGACACTATGGGAACCTTATGGAACACTATGGGAACCTTATGGAACACTATGGAAACCTTATGGAACCTTATGGAACGCTATGGCCCTATGGGAACCTTATGGACCCTATGGAACCTTATGGAACGCTATGGGCCCTATGGGAACCTTATGGAACGCTATGGGAACCTTATGGAACGCTATGGAACCTTATGGAGCGCTATGGGAACCGTATGGAACGCTATGGGAACCTTATAACGCTATGGGAACCTTATGGAACGCTATGGGCCCTATGGAACCTTATGGAACGCTATGCTAACCTTATAGAACGCTATGGGCCCTATGGAACGCTATGGGAACCTTATGGGTCCCGGTCAAAAGTAGTGAAATGTGTTACAGGGAATAGGGTGCAATTTGAGACGCAACCAAATAGCTTCAACTCAAAAGGAGGAGACAGACCTACATACTTTTGAAGGGTAGTAATACCTTTATTTTATCAAAACAACCAACATAGCAAGTCACTAGTTATCTGAGTGTTCTTCTATTTTTAGTTYCCCCCCCCCMAAAAAATKWATTAACACTTCTCTATCTGAGGGGTTTCCTARTAATTCATTACCACTTCTCTGAGACTGCATCTTTAACATGTTTTGGGGAGTATGAGGATATATAATTTCAATATTATTTGACTATTTTATCATCTCGGAAGTATGGGTGMAAATCATTTTCCAGCAGTTGACTGTGGAGGATATTCCAAGAAAAATGTAGAGCTAACTTGACAGAGTTGGCGAGAGGTAAAGCTTTTTAATGTTCAGTTGTTATTACAACTTTGTAAATATATATTTGTATTTAATAATTTACAAACCAAATCATATACCTTTATATCTTAATAGCAAAATTGGTAGACACTTTGGACAGTACTTCCAGAACTGCCTTAATTATTATTAAAATATCACCCATTTACACATACACTACCAGTCTAAAGTTTGGACACACCTACTCATTCAAGGGTTTTTCTTTATTTTCTCCATTGTAGAATAATAGTGAAGACATCAAAATGATGAAATAACACATATTGAATAAAAATAMAAATAAATAAAWATATTTTATATTTGAGATTCTTCAAAGTAGCCACCCTTTGYCTTGATGACAGCTTTGCACACTCTTGGCATTCTCTCAACCAGCTTCATGAAGTAGTCACCTGGAATGCATTTCAATTAACAGGTGTGACTTGTTAAAAGTGAAT
>NW_019945483.1:4317-32126 GCF_002910315.2 Salvelinus sp. IW2-2015 | reverse complement strand
TGGCTACCACAGCATTCTGCAGCGATACGCCATCCCATCTGGTTTGCGCTTAGTGGGACTATCATTTGTTTTTCAACAGGACAATGACCCAACACACCTCCAGGCTATGTAAGGGCTATTTGACCAAGGTGGAGAATGATGGATTGCTGCATCAGATGAAGGAAAAGAGCCAACAAGTGCTCAGCATACGTGGGAAGTCAATCAAGACTGTTGGAAAAGCAATCCAGGTGAAGCTGGTTGAGAGAATGCCAAGAGTGTGCAAAAAAGCTGTCATCAAGGCAAAGGGTGGCTACTTTGAATTATCTCAAATATATTTGTATTTGTTTAACACTTTTCTAGTTACTACATGATTCCATGTGTGTTATTTCATAGTTTTGATGTCTTCACTAATATTCTACAATGTAGAAAATAGTAAAAATAAAGAAATACCCTGGAATGAATAGGTGTGTCTAAACTTTTGACTGATACTGTGTATGTATATATATATATATATACATATATACACACACATATATATATACATATATATATATATACACACACATATATATACATATATATATATATACATACATACATACATACATACATACATACATACATACATACATACATACATGTGTATACATATATATGTATGTATATATATGTATATATATATATATATATATATAATAGCACTGAATGTTTAATACATACAGCAGTTATATAATGCGTCCAAATAGCACCCTATTCCCTACAGTGTACTACATTTGACCAAGGCTCTGGTAGGGATCGTAGGGATTAGGGTGCCATTTTGCCAGATCAGACAGATCATACTGAAGGCCTATGGCTAAAATGAAAGAATATAAAACATTAAGAATCTCCTACATCCCCCAAATTGTCCAACCCAGTCATATTTAGTAGAGATGTTCTCCCTCACTCACATACGTCACGTGACACAGCTATACCCAGGAGTCATTCACACACAGTTCCCTCTTTGTTCAATGCATAAACTGTCTGTCTGTAACAATATACCGTGGCAGAAAAAGTTACAAAGACCGAGTGAGTGGGAGGGGACACTCCGGGCATTGAACAGCAAGTCCTGATTCTACCTCATCTCCTTAAAGCGTCAAATCGGTAGCTCAAACAACCAAAAACGTATGTACCAACGCAGAGTTCCCCTTTTAATAGTGCCAACAAAATATCAACAATATCAACTCGACAACAAACTGACAGTAAATCAGAGAGGGTCTGCCTGACATGTCCTGCTGTTTGGAGGTTAGAAGAACCATTATCCTGTGTAGAAGTTAATAGAACCATTATCCTGTGTAGGAAAGTTAATAGAACCAATTATCCGTGTAGAAGTTAATAGAACATTATCCTGTGTAGAAGTTAGATAGACATTATCCTGTGTAGAACGTGAGATAGAACCATTATCGCCTGTGTAGAAGTTAATCAGAACCATTATCCTGTGTAGAAGTTTAATAGAACCATTAATACCTGTTAGAAGTTAATATGAACCATTATCCGTGTAAGAAGTTAATGAGAAACCATTATCCTGTGTAGAAGTTAATAGAACATTATCCTGTGTAGAAGTTAATAGAACCAATTATCCCGTGTAGAAGTTAATAGAACCATTATCCTGTGTAAGAGTTAATAGAACCATTATCCCGTGTAGAAGTTAATAGAAACATATCCCGTGGTAGAAGTTAATAGAACCATCACTGAGTAGACTGTTGGATCAGGAAAGCGGCACACAGTAATAACGGTCCTCCTCCATCTCAGTCTGTGTTACGCTCCTCCTGATTGATGAGGAGCTTTGGAGTGACAGGCCGTGGCTCCAATCACTGCTTGAGTAAGTCTTTGAGCACTGCCCTCCGCTCTCGCAGAGACGGGCACGGGGGTGAAGGTAGGCAGGTTGTCTGAGATGGGTTTCATTAGGAGGTGGTGGTGTCCTCCCGACGCACTGGAACTAACACTCCCATGATGCATCAGCGGTACGGGCCGCAGAGCGGGGAGCCAGGAAGGGGTTGACTCCCCGGCCTGCTCTTGTCCCCTGCCGGCTGCCGCCCTCCTGAGGAGGAAAACAGAGGTCAGAGGTCAGAATAAGCTGGAGGCGGCAGGGGTGAGAAGGCCCGACCTACGCTTCGAAGGATTTCCTGTTTGTTTCGATTTGTTTGTTTACTTAAGAAGTAACCCTGGCCAGGTTCTTCATGACTGCTGCCTAGCTGCCTCGCCACTGCTAAATCCATGCCCTCCTCACTCAACCCCTGGCCAGGTTCTTCATTGACTGTGCCTCCTCACTGTAATCATTCCCCTGCTCCGAGTCTTGCCATGCCTGGCAGCTGCTCATAAATTCTCCCTCTCAACTTCAACCCTGGCCAGGTTCTTCATGACTGCTGCCTAGCTGCCTCCGCACGTAAATCATCACTCTCACGTCAACCCTGGTCCAGGAGTTCTGTCATGGACTGCTGCCTGCTGCCTCCCACTGTGAAAATCATTCCTCTCACTCAACCCTTGGCCAGGGTTGCTTCAATGACTGCCTTTGCTGGTTGTGCGACTGACTGTCTTTGCCTGCCCTTCACTGTAAATCAGTTCCTCTCAACTCAACCCTGCCAGGTTTCTTAATGACTGCTGCTAGCTGCCTCCCACTGGTAAATCATGCCCGCTCTCACTCAACTCCCTTTGGCTCCAACGGTCTTGCATGACTGCTGCCTTAGCTGCCATCCACTGTAATCGATCCCTACTCACTCAACCTGGCCGGTTTTCATGACTGCTGCCTAGCTGCCTCCCACGTGTAAATTCATCCCTCGTCACTCAACCCTGGCCAGGTTCTTCATGACTTGGCTGCCTTAGCTGGCTCCCACTGTAGATCTCCCTCTCAGCTCAAACCCTGGCCAGGTTCTTCATGACTGCTAGCCGTAGCTGCCTCCCACTGGTAAATGCTCCCTCTCACTCAACCCTGGCCAGGTTCTTGCGATGACTGCTGCCTAGCTTGGCCTCCCACTGTAAATCATCCCTCTCACTCAACCCGTCCAGGCCAGCTGCTGCTAGCGCTCCCTGTAACATCTTCACTTACGCTGGCCAGGTTACTTGCTGCTGCTCTCTCCACTGTAAAGCATCCCTCTCACTCAACCCTGGCACAGGTTCTTCATGAACTGCTGCCTCCCACTGTAAATCATCCATCTCACTTCAACACCGGCCAGGTTCTGCGCCTAAGCGCCTCAGCTCTCAACCCTCAGTCAGAGACGCACTGCTACACTGCCCGCGGTAACTTCACCTGGAAACAAATTAACCATAATTACCTCACCAATGGCGATGGAAAATTTACATGAGAGCATTACCACACCCTGGAACAATATTAACCATGGAAGCTTACCTCACCCTGAGACATACTACATTGATGCATAGTACCGCGAATATGACCATGACAGCATACGGGGACTCATCCCTGGAACAATATTACCGCATGACAGTCATTTAACCTCAACCTCTGGAACCAATATTACCACCCCCCGCCTGACAAGCATTACCTCACCGGCTGGAAGCAATATTACCATGAGGAAGCCATGTACTCAGCCGTGAAACAATATTACCATGAGAGCATTACCGTCACCTGGAACAATATTACCATGAGAGCATTTACCTCACCCTGAAACAATATTACGCATGACAAGCGAATTACCTTCACCCTGGACAATATTCCAGTGACAGCATACCGTCACCCTGAAACAATATATGTAGCATTACCCACCGTGATAACATGAGAGCATCTACCTCCCCTGGAAACAATGATTACCATGGGACAGCATTACCGTCACCCTGGAAACAATACTACCAATGACAGCATTACGGTCACCGGGAAAACAATATTGAAGACCTATGATCAGCACTTACCTCACGGCACGCTGGAACTAGAGATACATGGTAGCGCATGACCGCCAGACATATCGTGATGAGCAATCTCACCTCTGGAACATCAGATTACGCCATGACACGATTACCTCACCCTGTGAACAATTTTACAGTGGAGAGCATTTACCTCACCCTGGAACAATATTACCATGACAGCATTTGACCTTCACCGCTGAAAACAATATTACGCATGAGAGCATTCACCTCACCCATGAAAACAATATTACCATGACAGCATTAACCGTCACCGCTGAAGAACAATATTACCATGACAGCAATTACATCCAGCCCTGAAACAATATGTGGACCATGAACAGCATTACCGTCGCACTTGAAACAATATACCATGACAGCATTACCTCACCATGGAACAATTGGTATTACCATGACAGTATTATTTCACCCTTTAACAATATTACCATGACAACATTATTTCACCTTGAACAATATTACCATGACAACATTATTTCACCCTGGAACTCAATTATTACCAAATGACACATTACCTTCACCCATGGAACCAAGTATTACCATGAACGTATTATTTCGAACCCTCTTAACAATATTACCAATGACAACATTATTTCACCCCTTGCATTAGCAAGACAACATATCAACTGAAATATTACACATGACACTATTACCCCCTCACCCCTGGAACAATATTACCATGACAGCTTACCTCACCTGGAACATAATTACCATGCATGAGGCATTTACCGTCACTCTGGAACAATATTACCATGAGAGCATTAAAACTCCTGTCATGGAACAGTCATTACCATGAGCAGCATTACCCCTGGAAATCACGCATGATCAGCATTCCGTCACCCTGAACAAATATTCCATCACAGCATTACCGTCACCCTTGAAAACAATAATTACCATTGACAGGCATTATTCCACCTGGCAACAATCATTACCGATACAGCATTACCTCCTGTTGTTGAGCCAGGCTAGCTGGTGGTCCTCCCAGGAGCGCGGCGGCACCTGAGAGGTTTGATGTCATAGACAGGAGTCTGGGGGCAGGTATTAGAGTGCCGGCCCTAGACTCCACCTCCAGGAACTTTAACAAACATCTCAGAGAACGACTGAAGAAAACAGAAGCAGTAACATCCCTGAAAGAATCAACATGGAACTAGGAAAGAAGAAACAACACCGAGAGAACTACCGAGAGAAGACTGAAAAACAACAGAGATAACTACAGGAAGAAGAACAACAGACGAAACTACAGAGAAGAGAACAACAGAGAACTACCAGAAAGAAGACAAAAGAGAGAAGAAAGAAAACACTACCAGAGAAGAAAGAAGAAGAGAACTAACCAGAGAAAGAAGAGAATCCAGAAAAAAGACTACAGAGGAAACAAGAACTACCAGAGAAGAAAAGACCAGAAGAACTACCAGAAGAAGAAGAAGAACAAGAACTACCAGAGAAGACAGTAGAACTACCAGAGGACTGAAGCTACCGAGAAGTACCAAGAGATACCAACAGAGACTACCGAGAGAAGAAGAACAACAGAGAACTACCAGAGGAAGAAGAACAAGCAGGACACACACGAGAACAGAATACCAAGTAAGAAGAAGAAGACAGGGAACACCAGGAAGAAGAAGAAGGGAACTTACCAGTAGAAGAGAAAAAGGGAACTACCAGAGAAGAAGAAACAACAGAAGAACTACCAGAGAGGAGAGAACAACAGAGAACTACCAAGGAGAAGAAGAACACAGAGAACTAACCTAGAGAGAATGAAAACAGACGAATTACAAGAGAGAGAACAGAAGATCAAAGTAGGGTAGCTGGGTACCAAAGAGTTAGTTTACGGGTACGTGTGTGCATATGGTGTCGATATGGTGTGGCGCATATCTGGTGTGTGTCTGTGTGCGATATCTGTCGGTGTGTCTGTTCGTCCTAATCTGTGTGTGTCTGTGTGTCCATATCTGTGTGTGTGTGTGTGTGTGTCGATCTCTGTGTGTAGTGTGTGTGTGTCCATATCTCTGTTGTGTGTGTGGGTGTGTGGTGTGTGTGTGTCCATATCTCTGGTGTGTGTGTGTGTGGTGTCTATCTCTGTCTGTGTGTGTGTCTATATCTGTGTGTGTGTCCTATATCTGTGTGTGGTGGTCATATCTGTGTTATATCTGCTGTGTGTCCATATCTGTGTCTATAATCTGTTGTGTGGCTTATCATGTTGTGTGGCCAATATCTGTGTGTGTGTGTCTATATCTGTGTCCTAATATCTGTGTATGTGTGTTCTATATCTGTGTGTGTCTATATCCTTTGTGTGTGTGTCCATATTGTGTGTGTCCATAATCTTGTGTGTGTCCATAGTTTGTGTGTGTCCATATTTGTGTCTATACTTGTGGGTGGTGTGTCTATATCTGTGTGTGTCTAATATCTGTTCTATCATCTGTGTGTGTCCATATTCTGTGTCTAATATCTGTGGTGTGTGTCTATATCTGTGTGTGTCCATATCTGTGTGTGTGTGTCTATATCTTGTGTTTATCTGTGTGTGTGTGTCTATATCTGTGTGTGTGTCTGATATCTGTGTGTGTGGTCTATATGCTGTGTCCTATATCTGTGTGTGTCCAGTATCTGGTGTCTATATCTGTGGTGTTGGTGTCTTATATCTGTGTGTGTTCCATATCTGTGGTGTGTGTGTCTATATCTGTGTCTATATCTGTGTGTGTGTGTCTATATCTGTGTGTGTCTATATCTGTGTGTGTGTGTCCATATTTGTGTGTGTCCATATCTGGTGTGTCCATATTTGTGGTAGTCCATATTTGTAGTCTATATCTGTGGTGTGTGTGTCTATATTCCTGTGTGTGTCTATTCTGTGTCTATGATCTGTGTGTGTCCAATTATCTGTGTGCTATATCTGTGTGTGGGGTCTAATCTGTGTGTGTCCCATATCTGTGTGGTGTGTGTCTTATATCTAGTGTCTATATCTGTGGTGGGTGTGTCTATATGCTGTGGTGTCTATATCTGTGGTGGTGTGTGTCCATATTTGTGTGTGTCCATACGTTGTGTGTGTCCAGGTATGTGTGTGTCCATATTTGTGTCTAATATCTGTGTGTGTGGTGTTCTATTACTGTGTGTGTCTACTATCTGTGTGTGTCTATATCTGTGTGTTGTGTCTATATCTTGTGTGTGTCCATAATCTGTGTGGTGGTGTCTTATCTGTGTGCATATGTCCATATAGCTCACGTTGTTGAAAGGCCCCCCTGTGCCTGTCCGAGTCTCTGTGGTGTGTTGGGGACACTCTGGTAAAGCAGCCTCTTGCCTCCCAACCAGCCGGGACCTCAGGCCGACAGCCATGGCCTCCTCCTCCTCGCAACAGCTAGCAGGGAGGTCAGAGTCACACGATTAGTCAGGGACAAGAGTGAGGTGACCACAAATCCGGGATTAGAGGGTTACGTAGTGTTGGAGAGTCGACTCAAAGAGTTGATTTCCCTCGACCACGCGAGAGCCGGAAGTCGACCCAAAAGAGTTTGATCTCCTCGTCCACCGAAGCCCGGAGTCGACTCAAAAGAGTTGATTCCTCGACCACCGAGAGCCGGAGTCGACTCCAAAAAGAGTTGATGTCCTCGAAGCACGCGAGAGCCGAGTCGACTCCAAAAGAGTTTGTTCTCGACGCACCGACGAGCCGGTGTCGACTTCAAAGAGTTGATTCCTCGACCACCGAGAGCCGGAAGTCGACTCCAAAAGAGTTTGGATTCCTCGACCCACCGAGAGGCGGAGTCGACTCCAAAAGAGTTGATTTCTCGAGCCACGCAGAAGAACGCGGGAGTCCGACTCCAAAAGAAGTTGATCCTCGAGCCACCGGAGAGGCCGGAGTTGACTCAAAAATCCTGAGTCTTTCCACCCCGATCTGGTCCAAAAAGCACTGTTTCCAAGCCCAGTCAATATCCTTGAGTGATCGCTGATTGGTCCAAAAACACTGTTCCAACCCAGTACTATACTCCTTGAGTGATCTCTGATTGGTGCCAAACACTGTTCCACCCAGTACAATACTCCTTGAGTGATCGCTGATTGGTCAAAACACTGTTCCAACCCAATAACAAGTACGCCTTGAGCTGATGCGCTGATTGGGTCCAAAACACTGTTCCAACCAAATAGCAATACTCCTTGAGTGATCTCTGATTGGTCCCAAAAACACTGTTCGCAACCCCAGTACAAATACTCCCTGAGTGATCGCTGATTGGTCGCAAAAACACTGTTCCAACCCAGTACAATACTGGCCTGTTGAGTGATCGGCTGTTGGTCTAAAACAGCTGTTCCAACCAATTCAAACTCCGTCTGAAGTGATCGGCTGATTGGTCCGCAAAACACTGTTCCAACCCAGTACAGATACTAGCATTGAGTGATGCGCTGATTGGTCCAAACACTGTTCCAACCCATAGCAAATACTCCTTGAGTGATCGAATTGATTGTCAAAACACCTGTTCCAACCCCAATACCAATACTGCGCTTGAGTGAGTCGCTGATTGGTCAAAACGCTGTTCCCAACCGCAGTACAAGATACTCCTTGAGTGATTCTCTGATTGGTCCAAAACACTGGTTCCAACCCAGTACAATACTCCGTGAGTGATCTTGATTGGTCAAGAACACTGTTGTGAAACTATGCATAAGTAGGGGATATCAACAGGCAGCGGGTCACCAAACCTCATCGGAGTCAAGATTCCCTTCCAGAGTCAAAATGCAAGACAAGATTATAATTTTTTAAGCGGTGACTTAATTAAAAAACATATGGCTATGCAAAATTAACCAATTAAAAACAGTTCTGTAGTAAAGTGGTTTTGTGCAGTAGGTTTATAGGTCCATACATTATCACTGCGTATATTGGCTACGGCTTCAGTAGCTACAGGCCCAATACATATCACTGTAATATAGCTATGCTCAGTAGGTTATAGGCCCATACATTATCACTGTATATTTGGCTAATTTTTTAAAATTATGTTTAAAAAATATATATATTTCACCTTATTCACCTTTAATTTAACAGGTAGGCTAGTTGAAGTAACAAGTTCTCATTTGCAACTTGGCCAGGGTCGGCCAAGATAAAGCAGTTAGCAAGTAGCTGCGACCTGGCCAAGAATAAAGCATATGCTCAGTAGGCTACAGGCCCAATAACTTATCAACTGTATATTAGCTTGCTCAGTAGGCTATAGATCCAATTACATATCACTGATATTGGCTAAGCTCAGTAAGGTTATAGACCCAATACAATTATACTGTATATTGGCTATGCGTCAGTAGGACTATAGACCCAATACATTATCACTGTATATTGGTATCTCAAGTGGGCTACTAGAACGCCAAACAATTATCACTGTATATTAGCTTAGCTCAGTAGGCTATAGACCCAATACATTATCACTGTATGATTGGCTTAGCTCAGTAGGCTAATAAGACCCAATAACATTATCACTGTATATTAGCTTAGCTCAGTAGGCTATAGACCCCAATCAATTACACTGTATAAGTTAGCTTAGCTCAGTAAGGCTATAGACCCGAAATACATTATCAACTATATTAGCTTAGCTCAGTAGGCTATAGACGCCAATAAATTATCACTGTATATTAGCTTAGCTCAGTAGGCCTATAGACCCAATACACTTATCCTGGTATAGAAGTCTCCCCACTTTGTCAGATGGAAATGTTATTTTAATATAGCAGAGCTTTTCGATCAAGTTCGACCCTTCATCAAGAGTATATCTCCACAGGTCAGTAGTGGGACAGATAAGGCCACACAGCGAGCCAGAGGTAATAGCAGAACAAACAGTGGTAATCTAAATTACGCAGAAAGGGCCACTAGATGTTCATAACTATCAGATAGAAATACAGGATAGAACAGAAACGTGTTATAGATGTATTTCTACTAGAAACAGAAAAACAAGCATGAGACAAGGAATGTTGGTGTTAGTAAAGGGAACACAAGAGCTCTCAAAGAAATAAAACGGGAAAAGCATACAAAACACATATATACGAACCAGGAAACTTAGAAAATTATACTATAATATGGCTATGTAGAAAATAGGGAAATTGTAGATAAATGAATTTCTATAAATATGTAGAAATGAGGTGTAGAACCAGGAAATATATAAATGTTATATACATGGGGAGAAAAACAAGTATTTGATAACACTGCCGATTTGCGGTTGTCCTAACTTGAGCAAAGCATGTAGATGGTCTGTAATTTTTATCAAGGCAGGTACGACTTCAAAACTGTGAGAGGAGCGGAATCTAAAACAAAATCCAAGATCACATGTAATTGATTTTTAAGTAATTAAATGTTGCATTTTTATTGCAATGAACATATAGTATTTGATCACCTACCAACCAGTAAGATTTCCGGCTCTCACAGACGCTGTTAGTTTTTTTCTTTAAGACGCATCGCCTGTTCTCTGCACCATTAACCTGTAATTAACTGCACCTGTTTTGAAGCTCGATAACCTATATAAAGACACCTGTCCACACAGCTCAATCACAGACTCAACCTCTCCACAATGGCCAAGACCAGGAGCTGGTAAGGAATCAGGGATAAAATTGTAGACCTGACAAGGCTAAGGATGGACTACAGGAAAATAGGACAAGAGGCTTGGTGAGAAGGCAACAACTGTTGGCGGCGATTATTAGAAATGGAAGAAGTTCAAAGATGACGGTCAATCACCCTTGGGTCTGGGGCTGCCAGCAAAGAATCTCACGCTCGTGGGGCCATCAATTGATCATTGAGGAAGGTGAGGGATGCAGCCACAGAATCTACACGGCAGGACCTGGTCATATGACCTGAAGAGAGCTGGGACCACAGTCCTCAAAGAAGAAACGCATCGCTAGTACGACACGTACGCCGTCATTGGAATTATAAAATCTGGCAAGCGCACGCAAAGGTCCCCTACTGTCAGGGCCAGCGCATGTCCAGGACGTCTGAAATTTGCCAAATGACCATACTGGATGGATCCAGAGGAGGAATGGAGTAGAGGTCATGTGTCATGATGAGACAAAAAATATAGCTTGTTTTTGGTCTAAACTCCACTCGCCGTGGTTTGGAGGAAGAAAGAAGATGAGTACAGACCCCAAGAACACCATCTCAACCGTGAAGCAATGGAAGGTGGGAAACATCATTCTTTAGGGGATGTTTTCTGCAAAGGGGACAGGGCGACTGCAACCGTATTGAGGGGAGGATGGATGGGCCTATTTAATCGCGAGATCTTTGGCCAACAACCTTCTTCCCGTCAGTAAAGCATTGAAGATGGGTCGTGGCTGGGGTCTTCCAGCATGACAACGACCCGAAACACACAGCCAGGGCAAACTAAGGAGTGGCTCTCGTAAGAGCATCTCACAGGTCTCGGCAGTGGCTAGCCAGTCTTCAGACCTGAAACCCCATATAAAATCTTGGGAGTTAGCTGAAAGTCCGTAATTGCCCAGCGACAGTAGCCCCAACCTGAAGGATCTGGAGAAGGTCTGTTGGAGGAGTGGGCCAAAATCACCTGCTGCAGAGTGTGTGCAAACCTGGTCAAGAACTACAAGGATAAATGGCTATGATTCTGTAATTGCAACAAAGGTTTCTGAACCAAATATTTAAAGTTCTTGCTGCTTTTCTGATGTGTCAAAATACTTATTTCATGCATTAAAATGCAAATTAATTTACTAATAAAATCATTACAAGTGTGATTTCTGGATATTGTTGTTTTAGATTTCTGTTCTCTGCACAGTTGAAAGTGTACCTATGGGAAAAGAATATAAAAATTACCAAGAACCCTTTCCAAACATGGCTTTGTTAAAGTAGGAAAACCTGCAAAATCGGCAGTGTCTCAAATACTTGTTACTCCCCATCTGTATGTATAGTTGTAGAGACCGGAAATGTAGAAAATATAGATATGTAGAACCAGGAAATGTAAGAAAATAATATATATATATAGTTTTATAAATGGTATATGATCCACACTGGTAACTAGACTAATGTGTAGTATGTACTTGTGACACAAGACTGAGTGAGCATAAAAACGTGAACTTTTCCCCCCGGGCGCTCTCACGCGGAACTCCTGTCCTCCGCGTCCCTCTCCCTCACATGAGAAAAAGAGACAGTTCTTCCGCAGCTGATGGTGAAACTCAAGTCACAACTGCGTATTTCTGCCTCACGCACCAGATTCATGTTGTTACTACCTATGGAGCAGAGAAAGTAATATTCCTCAATATTAAATAGACATACAGAATGCTTAATAATAACCACCAAGCTTATCTCGGACACCTTGTTGTACTCATTCATTGCAGTGCTGGTTGTAACGTAGCTGCAGGGCTGGTTTGTAACATAGCTGCAGGGCTGGTTGATACATAGCTTGCAGGGCTGGTTGTAACGGTACGCTGCAGGGCTGGTTGTAACATAGCTGCAGGGCTGGTGTAACATAGCTGCAGGGCTGGGTTGTAACATAGCTGCAGAGCTGTTGTAACATAGCGCAGGGGCTGGTTGTAACATAGCCTGGGCAGGGCTGGTTGTAACATACTGCAGGGCTGGTTTGTAACATAGCTGCAGGGCTGGTTGTAACATAGCTGCAGGGCTGGTTGTAACATAGCTGCAGGGCTGGGTTGTAACATAGCTGCAGGGCTGGTTGTAACATAGCTGCAGGGCTGGTTTAACATAGCTGCAGGGCTGGTTGTACATAGCTGCAGTGCTGGTTGTAACATAGCTGCAGGGCTGGTTGTAGCATAGCTGCAGGGCTGTGTGTGTAACAGCTGGCAGTGCTGGTTGTAACAGAGCTGCAGGCTGGTTGTAACATGAGCTGCAGGGCTGGTTGTAACATAGCTGCAGGGTCTGGGTTGTAACATAGCTGCAGTTGCTGGGTGGTTACTTAGTGCAGGGCTGAACTAGCTGCGGCTGGTTGTAGGCATAAGCTGCAGGGCTGGTTGTAGATAGCTGCAGGGCTGGTTGTAAACTAGTCAGGGCTGGTTGTAACATAGCTGCAGGGCCTGGGTTGTACATCAGGGCTGGCTTGGTAGCTAGTCATGGGTGGTGTACATGAGCTGCAGTGCTGGTGTAGCATCAGCTGCAGCTGTTTAACAGCGCGCTGGTTGTAAACATAGCTGCAGGGCTGGTTGTAGCATAGCTGCAGGGCTGGTTGTAAACCATAGCTGAGGGCTGGTTGCGTAACAGTAAGCTGCAGGCCTGGTTTGTAACATAGCTGCGAGTGCTGGTTGTAATGCTGCATGCGTTTAGCGCTGCAGGGCTGGTTGTAACATAGCTGCAGGGCTGGTTGTAACGTAGCTGCGGGCTGGTTGTAACGTAGCTGCAGGGCTGGTTGTAACATATGCTGCAGGGGCTGGTTTGTAGCATAGCTGCAGGCTGGTTTGTACGCATAGCTGCAGGGCTGGTTGAAACATAGCTTGCAGGGCTGGTTGTAACGAGCTGCAGGGCTGGTCTGTAAGCATAGCTGCAGGCAGGTTGTATACATAGCTGCAGGCTGGTGTAGCATAGCTGCAGAGCTGGTTGTAACATAGCTGCAGGGCAGGTTTGTAACATAGTGCAGGCTGGTTGTCAGCATAGCTTGCAGAGCTGGTTTAACATAGGCTGGCCAGGCCTGGTTGTAGCATAGTTGCAGTGGCTGGTTGTAACATAGCTGCAGGGCTGGTTGTAACATAGCTGCAGGGGCTGGTGTTGTAAGCATAGCTGCAAGGGCTGGTTGTAACATAGCTGCAGGGCTGGTTGTAACAATAGCTGGCAGGGCCTGGTTGTAGCATAGCTGCAGGGCAGGGTTCGTAACACTCAGCTGGCGGTTGTATCTATGCAGGGCGGCTTGAGTTATAGCTCACGGGCTGGTTGTTAGCGTGTTAGCTGCGGGCTGGTTGTAAAATAGCTGCAAGGGCTGGTTGTAGCATAGCTGCAGGGCTGGGGTTTGTAGCATAGCCTCGGCCTGCTTGAAACAAGCTGCGGCTGTTGTAACATAGCTTGCAGGGCTGGTTGTAACATAGCTGCAGGGCTGGTTGTAGCATAGCTGGCAGGGCTGGTCTGTAGCATAGCTGCAGGGCAGGTTGTAACATAAGCTGCAAGGGGCTGGTTGTAGCATAGCTGCAGGGCTGGTGTAACATAGCTGCCAAGGGCTGGTTGTAGCATAGCTTGCAGGCTGGGTTGTAACATAGCTGCAGGGCTGGTTGTAGCAGTACGCCTGCAGGGCTTGGTTGTAGCATAGCTGCAGGGCAGGTTGCTAGCATAGCTGCAGGGCTGGTTTGTAGCATAGCGTGCAGGGCGTGGTTTGTAACCAACGCTGCAGGGCTGGGCTTTAGCAGTAGCTGCAGGGCTGGTTGTAGCATAATGCGGCAGGGCAGGTTGTTACAAGCTTCAGGGCTTGGTGTAACATAGCTGGCAAGGGCTGGTTGTAACAATAGCTGCAAGTGCTGGTATGTAACGTAGCTGCAGGGCGGTTGTAAGCGAGCTGCAGGGCTGGTTGTAGCATAGCGTGCAGGCTGGGTTGTAGGCATAGCTGCAGTGCTGTTGTAAAGCTGCAGGCTGTTACATAGTGGGGCTGGTTGTCATAGCGCAGGGCTGTACGCTGCAGGGCTGGTTGTAGACAATAGCTGCAGGGCTGGTTGTAACATAGCTGCAGGCCTGGTTGTAACATAGGCTGCAGGTGGGCTGGTTTTTAAACATAGCTGCAGGGCTTGGTTGTAACATAGAGCTGCAGTGGCTGGTTGTAACATAGCTGCAGGGCTGGTTGTAGACATAGCTGCAGGTCTGGTTGTAACATAGCCAGGCTGGTATGCTAGCCAGTGATGCTAGGTTGTTAACGTAGCTGCCAGGGCTGGTTGTAATCGCTGCAGGGTCTGGGTTGTACATAGCTGCAGGGCTGGGTTGGTTACAACGCTGCAGGGCCTGGTTTGTAAACATAGTCCGGTGTGAACAAGTGGCAGTGGTCTTGTAACATAGCTGCAGAACTTGGTTGTAAGCATAGCTGCCACGGGCTGGTTGTACATAGCTGCAGGGCTGGTTGTACATAGCTCGGTGTAACATAGCGTTGCCAGGGCTGGTTGTAGCTGGAGTGTGTTAGCATAGCCAGGGCGGTGTGTAAATAGCTGCAGGCTAGTTTGTAGACGTAGCTGCAGGCTGGTTGTAACATAGCTTGGCAGGGCTGGTTGTAGCATAGCTGCAGGGGGCTGGTTGTAAGCATAGCTGCAGGGCTGGGTTGTAGCGATAGTGCACGTGCTGGTTGTAACATAGCTGCAGGGCTGGTTGTAACATAGCTGCAGGGGCTGGTTGTAACAGTAGCTGCAGGGCATGGTTGACAGTCAGGGACTGGGTTTAAACATAGCTGCAGGGCTGGTTGTAACGATAGCTGCAGGGCGTGGTTGTAACGTACAGCTGCAGGGCTGGTTTGGTAACGTAGCTGCCAGCGGCTGGTTGTAGGCATAGCTCAGGGCTGGTTGTAGATAGCTGCAGGGCTGGTTTGTGCATAGTAGGCCTGGGTGCATGCTAGGGCAGGTGGTAACATAGCGCGTGGTCAGCGCGGCTGGTTTGTAACATAGCTGCAGAGGTGGTTGTATACATAAGCTGCGTGGTAGCAAGCTGGTCAGGCTGGTTTGAAACATAGCTGCAGGGCTGTGTAACGTAGCTGCGCGCTTGTAGCAAAGTGAGGGCTGGTGTGCAGCTGCGAGCTGGTTGTAACATAGGCTGCAGGGCTGGTCTGCTGCGGGTGTGTAACATAGCTGCAGGGCTGGTTGTAGGCATAGCTCGCAGGGGCTGGTTGTAGCATAAGCTGCAGGAGCTGGTTGTAGCATAGCTGCCAGGGCGTTTGTAACATAGCTGCAGGGGCTCGGTTGTAACCATAGCTCAGGGCTGGTTGGTAGACAGTGCTGCAGGGCTGGTTGTCAGCATAGCTTGCAGAGCTTTGGTTGTTAGCATAGCTGCAGGGCTGGTTGTAACATAGGCTGGCAGTGCTGGTTGTAACATAAGCTGCAGGGCTGGTTGTAGACATAGCTGGAACAGGGCTTGTTGTAACATAGCGCAAGTGACTGGTTGTAGATAGCTGCAGGGCTGGTGTACATAGCTGCATGGCTGTGTAACAATGCTGCAGGGCTGTTGTAGCATAGCTGCGGCTGGTTGGTAACAAGCTGCAGGCTGGTGTAACATAGCTGCAGGCTGTTTAACATAGCTGCAGGCTGTTGTAACATAGCTGCAGGGCTGGTTGTAACATAGCTGCAGGGCTGGTTGTACATAGCTGCAGGGCTGGTTTAAGTAGCTGCAGGGCTGGTTGTAACGCATAGCTGCAGGGGCTGGTTGTGAGCATAGCTGCAGGGCTGGTTGTAACAAGCTGCAGGGCTGTTGTAACATAGCTGCAGGGCTGGTTGTAAGCAGTAGCTGCAGAGCGTGGTTGTAACATAGCTGCAGGGCTGGTTTGTAAAAATAGCCTGCAGGGCTGGTTCTAACATAGCTGCAGGGCTGGTTCTAACATAGCTGCAGGCTGGTTGTAACTAGCTGCAGTGCTGGTTGTAACATAGCTGCAGGGCTGGTTGTAACGTAGCTGCAGGGCTGTTTGTAACATAGCTGCAGGGCTGGTTGTAACGTAGCTGCAGGGCTGGTTGTAACGTAGCTGCAGTGCTGGTTGTAACATAGCTTGCAGCTGTGCAAGGGCAGGCTGGTTTGGTAACAGAAGACAGAATGGTCCACAAGATGTATTTGTCTTTACAGCAACATCACCCTTAATCATAGTAACCATCAATGCCATGTCAGTGATTGGTTTTTGAGCCACGTTTCAGGAAAGCAAGCAATACAAGAGTCTGCGGTTTTTATCCAACATTCACTAAATCATGGTTTGGGAAGAAGACTTCTTCCATTTATGTGCAGGAACTTCCGACCATTCGGACTGTTTAATCCAAATGTTTAATCCACATTTACTGACAGTAAAAGCAGCAAAAATAATGGCAAGTCTAGATGGGATTTTACAACATTTAGGATTCACAGCCAGTACAAGAACCTACCGTCCAGAAGAACCAGTCTTTAACACTACGTATTTCAAAAGGTGCATACAGTTCAGAGGTATGTACCAAACAAACACTCCAGACATGTAAACAACAAGTGTGCAGTTTCTCTCATGTTGAATGAAGTTAACACAGTGTGTTCTCCAGTGCAACAGTGGGGGGGAAAAGGGTATGGTTTCTCACCAGGATGCAACATGGGAAACACGCAAATGTTCTCCACATCATCCCGTAGACAATTCTCCACATCAAAGTAAACAATAACAACATGTTTGTTTGTAGCCTTTTCAATCATATTAGAAATAACCATCAAACGTTTCTTAAGAATCAGATCTATAGGCCTATGAGGTCACATCACAACCTATCACACATAGACCTATGAGGTCACACACTAATCACACATAGACCTATGAGGTCACACACTATCACACATAGACCTATGAGCTCACACGGCTACATTTGAACACTAAATCACACATAGACCTATGAGGTCACACAACTCAATCACAACATAGACCTATGAGCTCACACACTAATCACACATAGACTATGAGGTCACACACTAATCACACATTAGACCTATGAAGTGTCACACAGACCTATGAGGTCACACAAGAGCTACCTATGAGGTCACACACTAATCACACATAGACCTATGAGCTCACCACACCTAATCACACATAGACCTATGAGGTCACACACTAATCACACATAGACCTATGAGTTCACACAGACCTATGAGGTCACACATAGACCTATGAGGTCACACACTAATCACACATAGACCTATGAGCTCACACACTAATCACACATCGACCTATGAGGTCACACACTAATCACACATAGACCTATGAGGTCACACACTAATCACAAATAGGCCTATGAGCTCACACAGACCTATGAGGTCACACATAGACCTATGAGGTCACACACTAATCACACATCGACCTATGAGGTCACACACTAATCACACATAGACCTATGAGGTCACACACTAATCACAAATAGGCCTATGAGGTCACACACTAATCACACAGACCTAACTAATAATGTAAATGCAACAAGTTCCTGAGTAAAGGTCCACAGGCTAAAGATAAAATTAAGTAAGTAAAAAAAAAAACAGTTGTATTTGGAATGATTATAACAAAACCCTCGTAAACAAACAAACAGAAGTGCACGAGACACACGTTGTCAACTGCCGTCTTGGTAGGAATGTATGCTTCTCAGTGGAAACAGACCTCCGTGGCAAAAAAACTCAAAATTCATTACATTAACAGATTTGAGTTAATTTATTTTTCAAGCGAAGGTATTTTAAGGGAGTATGCGAGCACAGACTTTCACTTCACCCAGCCAAGTTCAGCTAGGAGCAAACCCAACCTATTATTGGACCAAGCTAGGGATTCAAAGCCACAGAGAATGTTAATGTGTCATTATCTAGAGACTGACGCCAGATCAGTTGTGGTTGGACTAAAGGGATTACAAACATGTCTAAATGTAAAAACATTCCATACGTTTTCAGCCTTCTAGCCAAGAGATATTCAGAAATCACAGAAGGAGACAGATACAGGTTTGAAAAGACAAGATGAATAAAACAGATGATTGAAAAAGATGAAAAAGAACAAACGGAAGGAGAGGATCCCAAATAAGGATAAGAGATAAAAACAAGGAAGTAAGGAGAGGAGGGGTCAGAAAGAGGAAGTAAGGAGAGGAGGGGTCAGAAAGAGGAAGTAAGGAGAGGAGGGGTCAGAAAGAGGAAGTAAGGAAGAGGAGGGATCAGAAAGAGGAAGTAAGGAGAGGAGGGGTCAGAAAGAGAAAGTAATGAGAGGGAGGTCAGAAAGAGGAAGTATGAGATGAGTCAGAAAGAGGACAGTATATAGAGGAGGGTCAGAAGAGAGGAATAATGAGAGGAGGGTCGAAAGAGGAAAGTAAGGAGAGGAGGCAGAAAGAGGAAGTAAGAAGAGGAGGAGCAGAAAGAGGAAGTAAGGAGAGGAGGGAGCAGAGAGGAGCAAAGTAAGGAGATGGAGGTCAGAAAGAGGATAGTATGAGGAGGGTCAGAAAGAGGTAATGAGAGGAGGGTCAGAAAAGAGGAAGTAAGGAGAGGAGGGTCAGAAAGAGGAAGTAAAAGGGGTCAGAGGAGTAAGGAGAGAGGCAAAAGGAGAAGACAGGAGGAGGGGTGCTGTCAGTCACCTGGTTGACCTCATCCTTGTCCAGTCCCAGGACACTACCCATGAGCCTCAGCACCTCGGAGCGTTTGGGTTTCGGGGTGTGGAAGTACCCATGAACAGGTTCCGCATCAGAGCCCTGAGCAGACAGAATATAAAGAAAAGTAAGCAGCCCTGTCCGAGCCATAACATCACATAGGGGAGGAGCCTATCTAGTGTTTCTGTAGCGTGAGGCAGCTTGATGTACAGTACACCCCTGGACAGGACGTCTGAGCGGAAAAAATACTCTGAACCACAAAGAGTCATTACACAGGCATGATGGGGAAAATAACACAGCCTACAATCTTATTAATATAGTCTTATTACGCACGGCCATACAATCTATTACATATAGCTCTGTTAACGGCCTACAATCTATAAATATAGCTCTATTAAGATGGCCTTCAATCTCATTACATATAGCTCTATTAACACGGCTACCTCTATTACATATAGCTCTATTAACACGGCCTACAATCTATTACATATAGCTCTGTTAACATGGCCTACATCTATTAAATATAGCTCTATTAAGACGGCCTAACAATCTATTACATATAGCTCTGTTAACACAGCCTACAATCTATTATATAGCTCTATTAACACGGCCTACAATCTATTACATATAGCTCTATTAAGATCCTACAATCTGATTACTTCTTATTAGGCTATTCTATTAACACGCCTACAATCTATTACATATAGCTCTATTAAACACGCTACAATCTATTACATATAGCTCTATTAAGATGGCCTACAATCATTACTATATAGCTCTTATTAGATGCCTACAATCTATACATATCTAGTTACACTATTAGCTCTATTAACACGCCTACAATCTATTACATATAGCTCTATTAGATGCCTACCCAATCTATTACATATAGCTCTTGAATGGCCTACAATCTATTACATATAGCTCTATTAAGATGGCCTACAATCTTTACATATAGCTCTATTAAC
Organism: Salvelinus sp. IW2-2015; assembly: GCF_002910315.2. Taxonomy (NCBI): domain Eukaryota; kingdom Metazoa; phylum Chordata; class Actinopteri; order Salmoniformes; family Salmonidae; genus Salvelinus; species Salvelinus sp. IW2-2015. The sequence goes on along the minus strand of NW_019945483.1, from coordinate 12,108 downwards.
CGGCCTACACATCTATTACAATAGCTCTATTAGATAGCCTACAATCTATTACATATAGCTCTGTTAACACAGCCTACAATCTATTACATATAGCTCTATTAAGACCTACAATCTATTACATATAGCTCTATTAAGATAGCCTACAATCTATTACATATAGCTCTATTCACAGCTACAATCTACAATATAGCTATTAACACGCCTACATCTATTACATATAGCTCTATTAAGATAGCCTACAATCTTTTACATATAGCTCTGTTAACACAGCCTACAATCTATTACATATAGCTCTATTAAGATACTAAATATTACATATAGCTCTGTTAGATGGCCTACATTATTACATATAGCTCTGTTTAAGATGGCCTACCAATCTATTACATATAGCTCCATTAATACGGCCTACATCTATTACATATAGCTCTATTACAAACCGGCCTACATCTATTACATATGCTCTGTTAACATGGCCTACAATCTATTACATAGCTCTATTAATACGGCTACAATCTATTACATATAGCTCTATTAATACGGCTACAATCTATTACATATAGCTCTATTAACCGGCCTACATCTACTACATATACTCTTAACTATGGCCTACAATCTATTAATAGTCTGTTAAGATGGCCTACATCTATTACATATAGCTTATTAATAGCCTACATCTTTACATATGCTCTATTAACACGGCCTACAATCTATTACATATTGCCACTATTAATACGCCTACAATCTATTACATATAGCTCTATTATCGCCACAATCATTACATATAGCCTATATTACGGCCTACAATTCTATTACATATAGCTCTATTAATAGGCCTACAATCTATTACATATAGCTCTAATACGGCCTACAATCTATTACATATAGCTCTATTAATACGGCCTACAATCTATGTTACATATAGCTCTATTCATACGCCTACAATCTATTACATAAGCTCTATAACACAGCCTACAATCTCATTACTATAGCTCTATTAACACAGCTACAATCTATTACATAGCTCTATTAACACGCTACAATCTATTACATATAGCTCTATTAACACAGCCTACAATCTATACATATGCTCTTAACACAGCCTACAATCTATACATATAGTCTGTGTGGTGGACGATATCAAACGCGAATTTTCAACACTCGTTTGAGAAGAATAACATGAGATGACGTTAACACAGTCAGCTTCAGAATGAGTGCTTTATAGTCCTAACTCTGATCAACTTACATGAAAGATGAAAATACGAGATTAAATACCAGGGATGGGGTCAATTCCAATTAAAATCAGAGAATTCAGGAAGTAAACTGAAATTCCAATTCAATAAGACCGAAATGGAAAACATTCATTTAAAAAAATGTTTATATAAATTCCAATCACTTCCTGAATTGAATTACTTATTTGAATTGTCCCCAGCCCTGTAAAATACATTATTATTTAGTCAGTGTAGTGTCTATACATTACTATTTAGTCAGTGCAGTGTCTAAATTCATATATTTAGTCAGTGCAGTGTCTAAATTCATTATATTTAGTCAGTTGTAGTGTCTAAATTCATTATATTTAGTCAGTGTAGTGTCTAAATTCATTATATTTAGTACAGTGCAGTGTCTAAAATTCATTATATTTTATGTCGGAGTGTCTAAATTCATTATTTTGTCATGTAGTGTTCTAATTCATTATATTTAGTCAGTTGATGTTTCTAATACATTGTATTTAGTCAGTGCAGTGTCTAAATTCATTGTATTTAGTCAGTGTCATGTCTAATCATTATATTTAGTCAGTGCGTGTTTAACATTATATTTAGTCAGTGCAGTGTTTAATCATTTATTTAGTCGTTGCATGCTAAATTCTTACTATTTACATTTGCCAGTGTCTAATTCATTATATTTAGTCAGTGCAGTGTCTAAATTCATTATATTTAGTCAGTGCAGTGTCTAAATCATTATATTTAGTCAGTGCAGTGTCTAAATTCATTATATTTAGTCAGTCTGTGTCCTCAATTACCATTATATTTAGTCAGTGTAGTGTCTAAATTATTATTTAGTCAGTTGTGTTACAATACTTATATTTAGTCAGTGTAGGTCTAATTCATTATTTAGTCATGTAGTGTCTAATTCATTTTAGTCAGTGTAGGTTAAACATTATATTATAGTCGTCTAACTTACTGTCCACTTGTCCCTCTGCGCTATCAGCAGGTTCATCAACTTGTCCTGAGACTCTTCAACATCTCCTGCCTCACATCAGCTGTAACACACACACACACACACACACACACACACACCACACACCACACACAACACACACACACACACACACACCACACACACACACACCACCACACACCCTTCAATGCGCTGAAGTCTGAAGCAGGAGTTTTGGCTATACTCAACAGTTAATCTGTCTGTTGGACTAAACGTCGACATATTTGTGTACAGAGATCAGGGCATGCTGGTCCTCAGGACAAACTCAGACCCCCTTTCCCCCCCCCCCCCCCCCACTTAACAGCCTTATCAGGGAGTCAGATCAGGGCATGCTGGTCCTCAGGACAACATCCAACCCCCCCCCCCCCCCCCCCCCCACTTACACCTATCAGGGAGTCAGATCAGGGCATGCTGGTCCCTCAGGACAACATCCAGACCCCACCCCACCCCACCCCCCCTTAACAGCCTTATCAGGGAGTCAGATCAGGGCATGTTGGTCCTCAGGACAACATCCAACCCCCCCCCACCCCCTCAACAGCCTTATCAGGGCATGTTGGTCCTCAGGACAAACAATCTAGACCCACCCCCCCTTAACAGCCTTATCAGGGAGTCAGATCAGGGCATGCTGGTCCCTCAGGACAACATCCAGACCCCCCACCCCCCACCCCCCCTTAACAGCCTTATCAGGGAGTCAGATCAGGGCATGCTGGTCCCTCAGGACAACATCCAGACCCCCACCCCACCCCACCCCCCTTAACAGCCTTATCAGGGAGTCAGATCAGGGCATGTTGGTCCTCAGGACAACATCCGACCCCCCCCCTCAACAGCCTTATCAGGGCATGTTGGTCCTCAGGACAACATCCAGACCCCCCACCCTTAACAGCCTTATCAGGGCATGTTGTCCTCAGGACAACCATCCACGCACCCCCCCCCCCCCCCCCCCCCCACTTAACAGCCTTATCAGGGAGTCAGATCAGGGCATGCTGGTCCCTCAGGACAACATCCAGACCCACCCACCCCACCCCCCCTTAACAGCCTTATCAGGGAGTCAGATCAGGGCATGTTGGTCCTCAGACAAACATCCAGACCCCCCCCCCCCCACCCCCTCAACAGCCTTATCAGGGCATGTTGGTTCCTCAGGACAACATCTAGACCCCACCCCCCCTTAACAGCTTATCAGGGAGTCAGATCGGCATGCTGGTCCCTCAGGACAACATCCAGACCCCCCACCCCCCCCCCCCCCTTAACAGCCTTATCCAGGGAGTCAGATCAGGCATGCTGGTCCCTCAGGACAACATCCAGACCCCCCACCCCACCCCCCCTTAACAGCCTTATCAGGGAGTCGATCAGGGCTGTTGTCCTCAGGACAACATCCAGACCCCCCCCCCTCAACAGCCTTATCAGGGCATGTTGGTCCTCAGACAACATCCGACCCCCACCCTTAACAGCCTTATCAGGGCATGTTGGTCCGCCGACAACATCCAGACCCCCCCCCTCAACAGCCTTATCAGGGCATGTTGGTCCTCAGGACAACACCCAGACCCCCCACCCCTTAACAGCTTATCTGGGAGTCAGATCAGGGCATGTTGGTCCCATGTTGGTCCCTTTGTCCGGTCAGACATGTAGGGTTAAGGAGACATGAGGACACTCTGTCAAACACCGAGCAAAGATCGTTCTACTATGTTATTAAATGATAAGAATGAAATGAAAAGTTAAGGGATACTATAGGAGTCATTCATGCCCAAAACCCCCCCTTGACCACTGTATAAAACCTCTTAACAGGCCTCCCAAACTCAGCCTGGCTTTAATAGAAGCTCTCTCTTCTTCATGGTCCTTCAAGCTGGATAAACCTGACATAAGATGGCTGCTCTCTCTCACCCACCTTGTTTCTTGAGCTCTTCCAGCTGTTTCTTCCTTTAGGTCCAGCTGGTCAGTGAGTCTGGAGCTGAGTCCAGCGCAGCATTCGCCTCATCTAGGTTGATCTGATGAGAGAGAAGAGGACAGAGAGACGAGCAAGAGAGAACAGAGGAGCGAGAGAGAGAGAGACGGAAGAGAGACAGAAGGGAGAACAGAGAGAGAACAGAGAGAGAGCAACAGCGACCAGAGACAGCAGACAGAGAGAGAAAGACGAGAGAGACGACGAGACCAGAGGACGAGGAAAAGACAAAAGAAGAAAGTAAGAGAGAGAGACCAGAGACAGAGACAGACAGAGAGCCAAGAGAGAGAGAGACACGAGCGAGAGAGAAGCAGACGAAGAGCGAGAGAGAGCGACGAGAGAGCGAGAGCAGAAGCGAGAGAGACAGAGAACGAGAGAGACAGAGAGGGACGAGCAGAGAAGCGAGAGAGACAGAGCAGAGGAGGGAGACGAGAGCGAAGACGGAGAGCAGAGGGAGACCAGAGAGAGACACGAGGCGAGGAGGAGAGAGACAGAGCGAGAAGACAGAGCGAGAGAGACAGAGCGAGAGACAGAGCAGGAGAAGGACGAGAGAAGACAGAGCGAGGAGAGGAACAGAGAAGAGAGAGACAGAGCGAGAGAGACGAGAACGAACAGAACAGAGAGAGAGAGCGACGAGAGCGAGGAGCAGAGACAGCGAGAGAGACAGTAGCGAGAGAACAGAGCGAGGGACAGAGCGAGAGAGCGAGGAAGCAGAGCGAGAGAGAACAGAGAGAGAGAGAGACCGACGCGAGAGAGAGACAAGCGAGAGAGAGAGAACAGAGAGAGACGAGATATAAGTAGACAATAAGTCAGAATGTAACAAAGGACTATACGATTGAGGAGTGGATGTGTACTGTGATGAAATTCGTTATGAAGTGTCCTACCTTAAGTCTGAGGCTCTGTCCTCCAGCTTAAGTGCTTTTCTCCTCCACTCGTCCTTCTCCCTCTTGTATTTATCAAGTCTGACGAATACATGGCTTTCTCTTCTGTTGGGAGGAGACACAGAGAGAGGTCATATCTTTATAGAGACCAGAAGAGCTCTATTTTCTCTATCGGAGTTGATGTTTGCCTTTAGATGAGACCGGTCCCAGATCTGTGTTTGTATAGCATCAAGTTGGCTATACAGCATAATAGATCTGTACCAGGCTATATTCTCACTACAGCCTCAGTGACCATAGAGTTGGCTATATACCACTATAGATATGGTACCAGGCTATATAATCACTACAGCCTCAGTGACCATAGAGTTGGCTATACAGCACTAACGAATCTGGATACCAGGCTATATTCTCACTACAGCCTCAGTGACCATAGAGTTGGCTAACAGATCTGGATACCAAAAATAATCAACAAGCATTACAGCAGAGAGGCTAGCCTGGTCCCAGAYCTGTTAGTGTTCTTGCCAACTCCTATGGTCCTTATCATGGCATTACACCGATCATAGACGCTATCTACACAGCACAAACTGATCTGGGATCAGACTAGCGGAGGCCAGTAGTCTTGCCTTGCTGGAACTGCTCTAGCACCATCTGSAGGTTGGACAGGGACACGGCGTACTGGTTGACCTGGTCCTGTGCTGCTCTGAGCTGGATCAAGGCCTCGTCTCTCTGCCTCACCGTTCCACTCAGCTGCTCCTGGAGAGACTCCACCTGGAGAGACGCCTGGTGGCTACAAGACAAACAAGAAGAAGATGACTCACGTTTTCCTCCTCCTCCTCTTTGATACCCAAACCTCGKTGTGTCTTTCMGAGGGGTTGGGGATAGTGAAAGAACACAAACTTTCCATTGGACGTACATTTCTGTGTTCGTCGGACACGGGACGATAAAGTTTTTATCCGTCTGTAACTGAACCATCACCAGTGATAAACAGACCATCTGTTTTCAGGGTTGTGTTCATTAGGACACACAGTAGCAAATAATGTTTCAAGACGTTTCAAAAACGTTCAGATAGTACTTCCCCGTTTCATCGTCGTGCCTACTGAACATGTTTACCTGGTGCTCTCCACCTGACTTGAGGAAGTGGCCAGTCTGTCGTCCAATAGCGTGACTCTCTTGCGTAGCTCCGCCTCCCTGTCCTCAGCAGCCAGGACCTCCCGTGTGTAGGTGTCCTCTATCTCCAGCAGGTGGTTACGTAGCCGGTCCAGCTCCAACTTCAACCGCTGCTCTCTGTCCTTCACATGCTGCAGCTGAGAGAGATCTCATTTCAGAGGTGGTTGTATGTTTTACGGTAAATGGTGCCCGTCCAGGGGTTTTCTGTTAGGAAATGGTCGTCCTCTGTGTATGTGGCGTCAGGTTCTGTTAGTAATGTGCCGTCCAGGTTTCTGTTGTAATAATGGGCCCGTTTTACTCAGGGTTTCTGTGTCAGGAAAAACCGGATGGGCACGTTCAGGGTTTCTAGTTAGGAAAAGATGGTGGCCGTCATGGGTTTCTGTTAGAATGGTGCCCGTCCAGGTTTCTGTTAGAAAATGTGCCGTCCAGGGTTTCTGTTAGAAAATGGTGGCCGTCCAGGGTTTCTGGTTAGTAAAATGGTGCCCGTCAGGTGTATGTTTAGGAAAATGGTGCCGTCCAGGTTTCTGTTAGTAAATGGTGCCCGTCCGGGTTTCTGTTAGGAAAAATGGTGCCGTCAGGGTTCCTGTTAGAAAATGGTGGCCGTCCAGGGTTTCTGTTAGGAAATGGTGCCCGTCCAGGGTTTCTGTTGGAAAATGGTGGCCCGTCCAGGGTTTCTGTTAGTAATGGTGCCGTCCAGGGTTTCTGTTGAAAATGGTGCCAGTCCAGGGTTCTGTTAGTAAAATGGGGCCGTCCAGGGTTTCTGTTAGAAATGGTGCCGTCCAGGGTTTCTGTTAGGAAAATGGTGCCCGTCCAGGGTTTCTGTTAGGAAAATGGTGCCGTCCAGGGTTTCTGTTAGGAAAAGTGGTGCCCGTCCAGGGTTTCTGTTAGAAATGGTGGCCGTCCAGGGTTCCTGTTAGGTAAAATGGTGCCCGTCCAGGGTTCTGTTAGTAAATGGTGCCCGTCCAGGGTTTGTTGTAATGGTGCCCGTCCAGGGTGGAAATGGTGGCTTGTTATTATTAAAACATAAATGGCGTAGAAAATGTAAATGGAAGAAATTTGCATTTACCCACCCTAGCAACTGCTATTATTTGAAGGACACCTGTTAGCGGGGTTGTTAACACCATTAATAACAGCGGTACGTGAGCGGTCCGTAACACTTTCATGAGCAGTACATGACACATTCAATCACATACGGTAAACATCATACCAATAAGTACACATTCATGAGCAGTACGTACAATTCAGTGAACATATCATGACCACATTCATGAGCAGTCTGTAACACAATCATAACAATACGTAAACATTCATGATACATTCCATATCAGATATATTTATGGATAGTATATGGCAATCAATATTATTTTGTTAGTGAAATATCTGCTATTGGTTTAATTCAAACCCATGTGCCCCCCATATCCCTGTGTCCTTTCCCCTGTTCTTTCTCTCTCTCTCCTTATGTTCTCTTGGTCTGTCTTTCCCTGTATTCTCCGCTCCATTCTCTCTCTCTCTCTCTCTCGTCTTCTGTCTTGTCTTGTCCGCTCGTCTGTCTCCTCTCACTTGCCCTGTCTCTCTCTCTCTCCCTGTTGTCTC
>NW_019945483.1:0-4292 GCF_002910315.2 Salvelinus sp. IW2-2015 | reverse complement strand
GTGTGTTGTGTGTGTTGTGGGGTGGGTGTGTGTGTGTGTGTGTGTGTGTGTGTGTGTGTGTGTGTGTGTGTGTGTTTATAACTGACCGTTCCATTGCGGTGTTCCATGGCAACAGTCAAAAGAGCGGGAAGCAGAACCAGCTGATTGATCTTATTTTTTTATCGTTTCCCAGGGCAACAGTCAGAGGTCAGGGAACTGAACCAGCTCCTGAACGAGCTGAGGTCCATGCAGAGAAAGCCGTGGCTTCCACGCAGGAGAGAGACCAGGTCATGCTGGTCTCAACAGAAACAGATGGACACCACAGCGTACAGACAGAGGTAGGATGGATGGACACACACCAGGATTTCAGTTAGTAAAATGGTGCCCGTCCAGGGTTTCTGTTAGGAAAATGGTGCCTGTCCAGGGTTTCTGTTAGGAAATGGTCGTCAGGGTTTCTGTAGAAAATGGTGCCCGTCCAGGGTTCTGTTAGGAAATGGTGTCCGTCAGGGTTTCTGTTAGTAAAATGGTGGCCGTCCAGGGTTTCTGTTAGTAAAATGGTGGCCGTCCAGGGTTTCTGTTAGGTAAAATGGGCCCCGTCCAGGGTTTCTGTTAGGAAAATGGGGCCGTCCAGGGTTTCTGTTAGGAAAATGGTGCCGTCCAGGGTTTCTGTTAGAAAATGGTGCCCGTCCAGGGTTTCTGTTAGGAAAATGGTGCCGTCCAGGGTTTCTGTTAGGAAAATGGTGCCCGTCCGGGTTCTGTTTAGGAAAATGGTGCCCGTCCAGGGTTCTGTTAGGAAAATGGTGGCCGTCCAGGTTCTGTTAGGAAAATGGTGCCGTCCAGGGTTTCTGTTAGGAAAATGGTGGCCGTCAGGGTTTCTGTTAGGAAAAATGGTGGCCCGTCCAGGGTTTCTGTTAGGAAAATGGTGCCGTCCAGGGTTTCTGTTAGGAAAATGGTGGCCCGTCCAGGGTTTCTGTTAGGAAAATGGTGCCCGTCCAGGGTTTCTGTTAGGAAAATGGGGCCGTCCAGGTTTCGTTAGTAAAATTGTGCCGTCCAGGGTTTCTGTTAGTAAAATGGTGCCCGTCCAGGGTTTCCTGTTAGGAAAATGGTGCCCGTCCAGGGTTTCTGTTTAGGAAAATGGTGCCCGTCCAGGGTTTCTGTTAGGAAAATGGTGCCCGTCCAGGGTTTCTGTTAGGAAAATGGTGCCCGTCCAGGGTTTCTGTTAGGAAATGGTGCCGTCCAGGGTTTCTGTTAGTAAAATGTGCCCGTCCAGGGTTTCTGTTAGGAAAATGGTGCCCGTCCAGGGTTTCTGTAGGAAAATGGTGCCCGTCCAGGGTTTCTGTTAGGAAAATGGTGCCCGTCCAGGGTTTCTGTTAGGAAATGGTGCCCGTCCAGGGTTTCTGTTAGGAAAATGGTGGCCGTCCAGGGTTTCTGTTAGGAAAATGGTGCCGTCAGGTTTTTGTTAGGAAAATGGTGGCCCGTCCAGGGTTTCTGTTAGGAAAATGGTGCCCGTCCAGAGTTTCTGTTAGGAAATGGTGCCGTCCAGGGTTTCTGTTAGGAAAATGGTGCCCGTCAGGGTTTCTGTTAGGAAAATGGTGCCTCCAGGGTTTCTGTTAGGAAAATGGTGCCCGTCCAGGGTTTCTGTTGAAAATGGTGCCCGTCCAGGTTTCTGTTAGGAAAATGGTGCCCGTCCAGGGTTTCTGTTAGTAAAATGGTGCCCGTCCAGGGTTTCTGTTAGTAAAATGGTGCCCGTCCAGGGTTTCTGTTAGGAAAATGGTGCCCCCAGGGTTCTGTAGTAAAATGGTGCCCGTCCAGGGTTTCTGTTAGTAAAATGGTGCCCGTCCAGGGTTTCTGTTAGGAAAATGGTGCCCGTCCCAGGGTTCTGTTAGGAAAATGGTGGCCCGTCCAGCGGTTTCTGTTAGTAAATGGTGCCCGTCCAGGGTTTCTGTTAGGAAAATGGTGGCCCGTCCAGGGTTTTCTGTTAGTAAAATGGTGCCCGTCCAGGGTTTCTGTTAGTACAATCAAAAGATGTGCTGGGCTCACTTTGTACCCACTGAGGTCAAGAAATTCTTATTACTGTTTATGGTACGAACCTAATACATTAGACGTCTGTGCCCGATTTCCATCGGCCTTAACTTCAGTTAGAGGTGATGATAAATTTGTCGCCCTTACCGTTTACACAAGGTCGGGTTTTATGACTTAGGAAATTAACTAAAGTTCCAGAATCCAGAGGTAGTCTGGGTCTAGTTTATAGCTCCTAATTCAAATGGGTCGTGCCCGTCTTCATGTGTTTTGACGGTTTCTGTTAGCGACAAAAATGCAATAGAGGGCGGCCCGTCCAGGTGTATACTTGTTTATAGCTATAATATATATATATACACATATAGTCACATATACCGGATAGGTGCAGTGAAATGTGTTGTTTTACAGGGTCAGGAAAGAATACATTATTGATCGGTTTGTGAAAAGATTTAACCAAGTGTTTGTCAATTTATTTAAACTATTTAATAGCCTATTTTACTTTGATTGAATTTCACCGTCCTTCACTAGATCTGTAATCTATTACTCATTATAAACTGGGTGGTTCGAGCCCTGAATGCTGAATGGCTGACAGCCGTCGTATACCACGGGTATGAAAAAAAACAACGTTTACTTATACTGCTCTAATGTACATTGGTAACCAGTTTATAATAGCAATAAGGCACCTTGGGGGTTTGTGATATATGGTTAATATACCACGGCTATGGGCTGTGTCCAGGCACTYCGCGGTGTGTCGTGCTTAAGAACAGCCCTTAGCCGTGGTATATTGGCCGTATACCACACCTCCTCTGGCCCTATTGGTTCAATAAAGGATTTGAGAAATGGCATTTTAAGTCCCAAATTATCATTCTCTCAAAAATGTGTAGTTAATAGTTTACTTTAAATGATTTTGTACAGTACAAACATCCTAACCTGTTCTCTGTCCTTGAGCATCTTCTCCATGGCGGCAGCCTTCTCCGACACGGCGCTCCTCTCAAACTCCTTCTCCCTCATGAGGAGGGACACCTGCATGTTGGTCTCCTGCAGGGCTCTGAACTCTGACTCCTTCTCCCKGCTCCGCTGGGCCACAGCCTCGTTCTCATCCTTCAATACAATTCAAAATAACTTTAAATTGTCCAGGTTTCAGCCAACAACGGAAATATATCATCTTCTGCTCCGCTCTCAACCCCCTCCGGACAGCACACTTGACCCCTCACACTTGACCCCTCACACTTGACCCCTCACACTTGACCCCTCACACTTGACCCCTCACAGTAGACCCCTCACAGTAGACCCCTCACAGTTGACCCCTCACAGTTGACCCCTCACAGTTGACCCCTCACAGTTGACCCCTCACAGTTGACCCCTCACAGTTGACAAGTTGCAGTCCGCTGGATAGGAGAGCGCGTTGTGGGTTTAAGGTCTTGCTCAAGAAACCCACCGTCTTTGGATGTGAAGTTTAGCAGCCCCTCCAGAGATTTCAGATCAACCCAGCCCAGGATTCAAACTGGCTAAACCTTCCGGGTAAATGTTTTAACTCCTTACCGCTGGGCTACTCCTTCAGCTTCCTGGTACCATCTCCAGGATAAGGCTCTCTCCTTCAGGTTGGTCACGGCTTGTTTTTAACACCTCGTGATTCACCTCTCCGGTTCCTCAGCTTCTCACTCACCTGGAGAAAATTAAACAGATGCACAGATTTGAACGGCTGCTAGAACTCTCCTTGCTTTGCAGACCTATGTGGACACTCAAAGATGGCTTGCTAGAACTCTCCTGCTGCACCTATGTGGACACTCAAAAGTGGCTGCTAGAACTCTCCTGTGCTTTGCACCTATGGTGGACACTCAAAATGGCTGCTAGGAACTTCTCCTGCTTTGCACCTATGTGGGACACTCCAAAAATTGGCTGCTAGAACTTCTCCTGCTTTGCACCGATGTGGACACTCAAAAATGCTGCTAGAACTTCCTGCTTTGCACCTATTGGGACACTTCAAATGGCGGCTAGACTCTCCTGCTTTGCACCTATGTGGACACTCAAAATGCTGCTGAAACTCTCTGCCTTTGCCTCTGATTGTGGACACTCAAAATGGCTGCTAGAACTCTCCTTGCTTGACCTATGTGGACAACTCAAAATGGCTGCTAGAACTTCCTGCTTCTGCACCTATGTGGACAACGTTCAAAATGGCTGCTTAGACTGCCTGCTTTGCACCTTATGTGGACACTCAAACATGGCTGGCTAGAACTCTCCTGCTTTGGCACCTATGTGGACACTCAAAATGGCTGCTAGAAACTCTCCTGCTT
>NW_019945482.1:38442-44592 GCF_002910315.2 Salvelinus sp. IW2-2015 | reverse complement strand
AAATAACTGTCTAGAAATCAACCACCGTTTGTTCTTCACGTCACATAAAAGCAATGCAACTGGTGACGGCGTTATGAAAAAAGCAAACACCTGCTGCTATTCCACCGACTTCTTAACGGAAGTGAAGAAAGGGCGGCCATTTTACACTTTCTTAAGCGTATATTTTAAAAGGAGGGCTTTTTTGAGGGGGACTCTGACAAATCACAAATCCGCCACTGTGGACCCGTGGAGCTCAAGATGGATGACTCTGGGTTTGATTGAAATGTCTGCCTTAGGGTTGAGCCTGTGTCTGAACTGGAATGGTGTGGCTCGTGATTGATTGGCTGTTCTGAGAGTTTTCGACTCCGGAGGGCAAGAATCGTTGAAAAGCAAAAAGGGATGGCGAAGTCTGAGATTTCATTGAAGAGCAGACACACGGACGGACATGCAGACTGTGAACCCGTTTTGTCTGGTGGCGTATGTCATACGTCAATGTCCTTTTCTCTTCCTCATTGGTTACCATTCACAGCATGATTAGACTACACTGAAGMGGATTAGCKTAATATTCATACTGCTACTGGTCAGGAAGTACTGAGCTGGTTTGCTTAAAGCTTACACAGGCATCACACATATTCAAATCAGCYAGATTAATAATTATGTGTTTTTTGTGTGGAACTTAACCCATCATTCCTTCAGGACTGAGATACTAACCATAAAATGGCTGCAAAGTACTCCACTTGAATAACATACTGTTTACTCATCAACAACAACAAACGGGACTGTTTGACGTGCTTTTGTTATGAAATATTCATTTCTACGAGAGCGAAAAAACTCCCATCAAAAAACGCACGTCCTTTCAACCACTCCATGGCGTCCGGTTATAGAAGACTGTACTACAGTTGAAGAGTTTTTTCTATAATGAAACCCCTTCTATCCATGTTGCCTCCAACCTTAACACACACATCCGCCTGAGTGGCAGAACACACGTGAGCCTTCACACAGTGGCATGTTCCCCAGCTATAGGACTGGTACATACGGTTGCTGCCTGCTGAGAGAACAATAAACAATGCCTGGCGCTTCCTAGTTTAAAATTACCGTGGCGGCAGTACACCTTAGGGCAGGGGTGTCAAACTCCTTCCATGGGGGAGTATCTGCTGCTTTTAGTTTTTTCCTTTAAATTTGCCGTCCAATTAAAGACCTAGACAACCAGGCGAGAGGGCTTCCTAACTAATCAGTGACCTTAACAGATCAATCAAAGACAAGAGAGGAGTAAAAACCTGCAGACACTCYGCTCTCCGTGGAATGAGTTTGACGCCTGTGCCTTAGGGGAATACAGTTACACAAGGGAAGCCGAGAGAAGTGGGAAGTCAGGGGGAAACGTCTTTAATGCGTAGGAGCAGGGGGAATGGTTTTTATTAACGTCGTAAGGGCAGGGGAATGGGTTTTATTAACGTCGCGGAGGGGAAATGGGTTTTATTAACGTCGTAGGAGCAGGGGAATGTGTTTTATTAACGTCGCAGGGGGAAGGGGTTTTATTAACGTCGTAGGGGCAGGGGTAATGGCTTTTATTAACGTCGCGGGGGAAATGGTTTTATTAACGTCGTGGGGGGAATGGGTTTATTAACATCGAGGGCAGGGGAATGGGTTTTATTAACGTCGTAGGGGAATGGGTTTCATTAACATCGTAGGGGCAGGGGGAATGGGTTTTATTAACGTCGCGGGGGAATGGGTTTTATTAACGTCGTAGGGGGAATGGGTTTCATTAACATCGTAGGGGCAGGGGAATGGGTTTTATTAACGTCGCGGGGGAACGGGTTAATTAACGTCGTAGGGGGAATGGGTTTCATTAACATCGTAGGGCAGGGGGAATGGGTTTTATTAACGTTGCGGGGGGAACGGGTTTTATTAACGTCGTGGGGGAATGGTTTTTTATTAACGTCGTAGGGGCAGGGGAATGGTTTTATTAACGTCGTAGGGGCAGGGGAATGGTTTTATTAACGTCGTAGGGCAGGGGATGGGTTTTATTAACGTCGTAGGGGCGAGGAATGGGTTTTATTAACGTCTAGGGGAATGGGTTTTATTAACGTCGTAGGGGGAATGGGTTTTTATTAACGTCGTAGGAGGGAATGGGTTTTATTAACGTCGCAGGGGGAATGGGTTTTATTAACGTCGCAGGGGGAATGGTTTTATTAACGCCGCGGGGGGAATGGGTTTTATTAACGTCGTAGGGGCAGGGAATGGGTTTTATTAACGTCGTGGGGGAATGGGTTTTATTAACGTCGTAGGGGGAATGGGTTTATTAACGTCGTAGGGGGAATGGGTTTTATTAACGTCGTAGGAGCGGGGGAATGGGTTTTTTAACGTCGTAGGAGCGGGGGGGAATGGGTTTTATTAACGTCGTAAGGGCAGGGGGAATGGGTTTTATTAACGTCGCAGGGGAATGGGTTTATAAACGTCGCGGGGGAATGGGTTTTATTACGTCGCGGGGGAATGGTTTTATTAACGTCGCGGGGAATGGTTTTATTAACGTCGTAGGGGCAGGGGGAATGGGTTTTATTAAACGTCGTAGGGGCAGCAGGGGAATGGGTTTTTATTAACGTCGTAGGGGGAATGGGTTTTATTAACGTCGTAGGGGGAATGGGTTTTATTAACGTCGTAGGGGGAATGGTTTTTAAAACGTCGTAGGGGAATGGGTTTTATTAACGTCGTAGGAGCGGGGGGAATGGGTTTTATTAACGTCGTAGGGCGGGGGGAATGGGTTTTATAACGTCGTAGGAGCGGGGGGGAATGTTTTTATTAACGTCGTAGGGCAGGGAATGGGTTTTATTAACGTCGCGGGGGAATGGGTTTTATTAACGTCGCGGGGGAATGGGTTTTATTAACGTCGCGGGGGAATGGGTTTTTTAACGTCGCGGGGGAATGGTTTTTATTAACGTCGCGGGGGGAATGGGTTTTTATTAACGTCGCGGGGGAATGGGTTTTATTAACGTCGTAGGAGCGGGGGGAATGGGTTTTATTACATCGTAGGAGAGGGGGAATGGGTTTTATTAACGTCGTAGGAGCGGGGGGAATGGGTTTTATCAACGTCGTAGGAGCAGGGGGGTGGTAATTGAAATGTTCTGAAGAGACTAGTGGGACTAGTATAGGTGTGTGATAATGAGCTGGCGCAGATCCTCAAGTCTGTGTACTGGACTATGTAGAGATACTGTGGGTTGAACACATGATACAGGCAGCACAAAGGTCTAAAGAAAAACACAACACATGCTTTGAGTTTGGAAGTCAACCTCCAGTCAACCTCCAGTCAACCTCCAAATCACAGAACTCTATAGTCATAAATTATTCTTAGTCACAAGGCATATGGCTATCAATGTTAGAAATAAAACAGGAACCTCCAGGCTACTAGCCTATACAGCCTTGTGTGTGTGTGTGTGTGTGTATGTCCATTCAGGCTTAAATGGCCATCGAGGCAATTCTCCTGGAAGGCCGCATAATTGGTGGCTAATGGCATGGCGGTGTGGCCATTACAGGATGGCGTGGGGAGCATTCGAGCACAGTACACCTCTACCGCTGTGTGTGATATACCGGGGGTTCTATAGGGCCCTGCTGCCGTGGCGACGTGACATGCATCCTGATGAGAAGACCAATCAATACCTCGTAGGATCAGGAGACTGAGGAGAGAAAACACAACTAGCGCTTTCCTCTACCGCTCCAGCCTGATTTATGTAGAGCTTATGTAGACTAGCCTCTATACCCTGTCTTTACTTCTTCACCTGCACTCCTCTTCCTCCACTCTGTTTCTCTTCATCCTCTATATTATTCACCTGCTCTCCTCTTCCTCCACTCTGTTTCTCTTCATCCTCTATCTTATTCACCTGCTCTCCTCTTCCNTTATTCACCTGCTCTCCTCTTCCTCCACTCTGTTTCTCTTCATCCTCTATCTTATTCACCTGCTCTCCTCTTCCCATCCCCTCTTCATCCTCTATCACCTAGTATTCCAATCACTCCCCTTACAACCAGTTTCACTGACATTCCTCCATGGAATACATCCAGCCTCTCTCTCTGGTTATATGCTGTAACGGTGTAGCACAGTATTTTCTTCCCAAGATTTAACAATAAAACCAAGGTGTTTCTTTATAATTGGGGAAAAAATACACTTGCTATAATAGCAAAGCAGCACTTTTTGTAGATCCAGGGACAGGCTTGCTAAGAACCAAATCCCACAATAGCGTAAGGGTTGCGTCCTTGCAGTGGTGTGGGCTTATAGAGGAGACATTTAAAGCTTCGCTAACTGGTAATGTAGCACAGGTTCCTMTAGCTCAGTGGTTCCCAACCTTTTCCTTTCTAGGAACCAAATCACCATCAAAAGCGCGAGGACCACCATTCACATAGTGTCARAATTGTTTTACATTAAATATCTTAGCGGTCAAATTTAGACTTCATGTTATCAGTGAATGTAGCAGATTAAATATATTACAGATGGATGTTTGTTTAAACAATTTGTATTATAAACAGTTTTAGATTACTTTTCACAACAGGTTGAAAACCACTGCTCTAGCTGAATGTAAAATGTTGGTTCCATAGGAACACCATTAATGATCAAGCTRGGCTTTATCAATGACCAGAGAGCATGATTTGATAAATGTGCTCTGCTAAGTGCAGGGCGGTGGTACGGCAAATGATTCACAAATCATCTCTGAAAGCACCATCTAGGCCACAACGTGTGCTTAGTACAGCAACCATGCTGCTCCCAAGGGCCCGTTTTCAAATCATTTCCCATTACATACGCGTTATGTTGTGTCCGTGTCGTGCGATGTAAAGGTAACACACTGATTGACCCATGTTKGAACGGTACATATACACAGTTAGGGGTCATCACCAAAGCATTTCACATGCGCCATGTTATCTATACCAACCTCACATTTAAAAAGTCTACAGGGAAATACATTATTCAGAGTGTCTGTACATTATTCTGAATATCAATCATGAAGTCAGAGTGAACATACTTCTGTAATGAAACTGCTTATTTTCTCCCCATTTTAAAGCACTGTGCTACTTCAAAGACAGTTGTGGTACAGTCACAGCAGCGGCAGTCGTCGTTGTACAGGTCACAGCAGCGGCAGTCGTCGTTGTACAGGTCACAGCTTCGGCAGTCGTCGTTGTAACAGGTCACAGCAGCGGCAGTCGTCGTAGCACAGGTCACAGCAGCGGCAGTCGTCGTAGCACAGGTCACAGCAGCGGCAGTCGTCGTTGTACAGGTCACAGCGCGGCAGTCGTCGTTGTACAGGTCACAGCAGCGGCAGTCGTCGTTGTACAGGTCACAGCAGCGGCAGTCGTCGTTGTACAGGTCACAGCTTCGGCAGTCGTCGTAGCACAGGTCACAGCAGCGGCAGTGTCGTAGCACAGGTCACAGCAGCGGCAGTCGTCGTTGCACAGGTCACAGCAGCGGCAGTCGTCGTTGCAACAGGTCACAGCAGCGGCAGTCGTCGTTGTACAGGTCACAGCTTCGGCAGTCGTCGTAGTACAGGTCACAGAGCGGCAGTGTGACCTGGGCCTTTACCATCTTTTAACACGCCCTCCCCAAGACCCTGGAGCTGGGTGTCCCAAGACCTGGAGCTGGGTGTCCCAAGAGCCTGGAGCTGGTGTTAAAATGAGTGGGTACATGCAAATTGAGCACACACACTCTCTCACAGATATTTGCACACAGACAACATAATTTTTACACTTCTGTTTCTGTCTCTCTCACACTGGATAAAGAGCAGAAGAGGAGGGAAAGTATGTTCTTTTAGCAGAAAGTGTGTGTGATTATTTCCCTGTTTGAGAATTCATTTAGAGTTCTGAGTTTAATAGAATCCGAGGGGTTATCACCGAGTCTGCGCCTATTTTACTCATGTAATTGTCAAGGCTGTCAGTCCTCTCATATGCCCGCTGTTCTTTTCAGCTGGAAATGGACTTTTCCCTTTAAAAGACAGCCTAGTCGCCCGCCTTCTTCCCATTGTCATTTTCGGTGTTAACTCTGGGACGGCTGTCTCTCTCTCTCCTCAGTGGCTCGTCCCAATTGGCACCATATTCCCTTTCTAGTGCACTGCTTTTGTCACAAGTAGTGCAGTATAAAGGGAATAGGGTGTCATTTGGGATTATACCAGTCTCTCTTCAGCCCGCCAGACTCTTCCA
>NW_019945482.1:0-33465 GCF_002910315.2 Salvelinus sp. IW2-2015 | reverse complement strand
ATTATTCTAAGTCAAATGTATAATTTTTTTGTCATCAAACAAAAAAATCCCGTAACAAGTTCACAGCTTCGGCAGTCCTTGTAGTACAGGTCACAGCAGCGGCAGTCCTTGTAGTACAGTTCACAGCTTCGGCAGTCCTTGTAGTACAGGTCACAGCTTCGGCAGTCGTCGTAGTACAGGTCACAGCAGCGGCAGTCGTCGTAGTACAGGTCACAGCAGCGGCAGTCGTCGTAGCACAGGTCACAGCAGCGGCACGTTGTTGTACAGGTCACAGCAGCGGCAGTCGTCGTAGCACAGGTCACAGCAGCGGCAGTCGTCGTAGCACAGGTCACAGCAGCGGCAGTCGTCGTAGCACAGGTCACAGCAGCGGCAGTCGTCGTTGTACAGGTCGCAGCGGCAGTCGTCGTTGTACAGGTCACAGCAGCGCAGTCGTCGTGTACAGGTCACAGCACGGCAGTCGTCGTTGTACAGGTCACAGCACGGCAGTCGTCGTTACAGGTCACAGCTTTGGCAGTCGTCGTAGCACAGGTCACAGCACGGCAGTCGTCGTAGCACAGGTCACAGCAGCGGCAGTCGTCGTTGACAGGTCACAGCAGCGGCAGTCGTCGTTGTACAGGTCACAGCAGCGGCAGTCGTCGTTGTACAGGTCACAGCAGCGGCAGTCGTCTGTACAGGTCACAGCTCGGCAGTCGTCGGTACAGGTCACAGCACGGCAGTCGTCGTTAGCACAGGTCACAGCAGCGGCAGTCGTCGTAGCACAGGTCACAGCACGGCAGTCGTCGTTGTACAGTCCACGCAGCGCAGTCGTCGTTGTACAGGTCACAGCAGCGGCAGTCGTCGTTGTACAGGTCACAGCAGCGGCAGTCGTCGTTGTACAGGTCACAGTCGGCAGTCGTCGTAGCAAGGTCACAGCACGGCAGTGTCGTAGCACAGGTCACAGCAGCGGCAGTCGTCGTGCACAGGTCACAGCAGCGGCAGTCGTCGTTGCACAGGTCACAGCAGCGCAGTCGTCGTTGTACAGCAGCAGCTTCGGCAGTCGTCTAGTACAGGTCACAGCAGCGGCAGTGTGACCTGGGCCTTTACCATCTTTTAACACGCCCTCCCCAAGACCCTGGAGCTGGGTGTCCAAGACCCTGGAGCTGGGTGTCCCAAGAGCCTGGAGCTGGGTGTTAAAATGAGTGGGTACATGCAAATTGAGCACACACACTCTCTCACAAGATATTTGCACACAGACAACATAATTTTTTACACTTCTGTTCTGTCTCTCTCACACTGGAGTAAAGAGCAGAAGAGGAGGGAAAGTATGTTTCTTTAGCAGAAATGTTGTGTGATTATTCCCTGTTTGAGAATTCATTTAGAGTTCTGGAGTTTATATAGAATCCGAGGGTTATCACCGAGTCTGCGCCTATTTTACTCATGTAATTGTCAAGGCTGTCAGTCCTCTCAATATGCCCGCTGTTCTTTCAGCTGGAAATGGACTTTTCCCTTTAAAAGACAGCCTAGTCGCCCGCCTTCTTCCTCATTGTCATTTTTCGGTGTTAACTCTGACGGCTGTCTCTCTCTCTCCTCAGTGGCTACGTCCCAATTGGCACCATATTCCCTTTCAGTGCACTGCTTTTGTCACAAGTAGTGCAGTATAAAGAATAGGGTGTCATTTGGATTATACCAGTCTCTCTTCAGCCGCCAAGACTCTTCCAAACTGTCTTTGAAGTAGCACAGTGCTTTAAAATGGGGAGAAAATAAGCAGTTTCATTACAGAAGTATGTTCACTCTGAACTCATAAATGTTGAATGTTATGTGTTCCTTGTTAGAAAGAATGTGTTTATCTTCAGACAGGCTAGAATGATGTCTCTACCCAGGGAGGGGAAAGACCTTGGGTTGGTTGTAGATAGTTTAACAGGTGGCAGACAGTAATGAGAACTCGAACTGTATTGCCATTGTATCCGAGAGGAGGTTGGACATCAAAACCTATGACATCATCTTTATTATATAACCTGATGTAAAATGTATTATGATCAGTACTCTCGAGAATAAACGCTATTGATTGATTGATTTTAAGACTGGTATCTGTCCATTTTATGCTGATAATTATCTTACACATTCTTATTTATGGGCAGAGTGTTTTAATTGAATTGGTTAATAAACAGGAATCAAAATTCCTTTAACAGAACTGTACTACAAGGACTGTCGAAGTTGTGAACTGTACTACAAGGACTGCCGAAGCTGTGACCTGTACTACAAGGACTGCCGAAGTTGTGACCTGTACTACAAGGACTGCCGAAGTTGTGAACTGTACTACAAGGACTGCCGAAGTTGTGAACTGTACTACAAGGACTGCCGAAGTTGTGAACTGTACTACAAGGACTGCCGAAGCTGTGACCTGTACTACAGTACAGTAATATTACTGCTGTATACTGATAGTTCTCTCTGGTGGACAGAAGCATGTAACAGTACTGGTAACTTAACGTCTGTCAGACGTGATGTCTCACCTTGAACCTTATCCCAGAGCTCAGGWTTTTCCTCACTGATCATCTGGACAAATCACCATTTCACAGGTGTTCACATCTTGCGAATYTCAGAAGGGGAGGGGACATTTGGCCCACAGACTTGCCCAGAACTCRCAAAGAGAGGGAGGTGGAGCTACCGCCCTGCTTCCGTTCCCCATTGTAGTATCTTTTGGAACACGTTGGCCCCCAGAACTGGAGCCATGCCAACTTGTTGTTGTAAACACATACCAACTTGTTGTTGGCAGGGCTACAGTCCATATGACTGAACTGAGCTATTCGGACATTATTTTAACAGCACCAAGAGAGGACAGACACTCACATGGAGATACATGGCTGGTCCTATCCCTCCCTCCCCAAAACAAATCATTAAATTAAAGATGACAAAGAAGAAAACAGCTCTCTTCACAGATGCTGAAGGCGTATAGAGTCCCCGCTCTTCCTCCCCACCTCCCTCACTTTTAAATTTTTTCGATTGGATCGTCGTTCCGAGCGAGGGATCCCTGATACACTCATCCCGCGGCGTGGTGGAATCGTGGCACGCCATGGCGTCTCGGCCCCCAAAATGATTCATTTTTCTATTACGGCGATGAGCGTGTGAAATGAGCTATATAATCAATAGCGTAGGTTTGTAAACAGGGTCCGTTCTCCGGGGAGCGTGTTGTTCTTGTGTGTGTGTGTGTGTGTGTGTGTGTGTGTGTGTGCCTGTTGTGAGAGAATCTGTTGGCTGTCAAGGCAATGCAGGGATGACGCTGGTCTTGCTATATGTTTACAAGGGCTATTTACAGCAAATAAAAGCCATAACTCGCTAAAATGAGGGTGGCTTTCTCAGACACAACATCATAAGGGAAATAAGGGGACAGTGAAATACAAGAGGGCCCTGTAGGAAGATCAATTTCAGTTTAACCTAATCATATAGTGGTAATCATCACAATGATATGGTAGAAGTGAAACCCCTCATTTCTCAGGTCTCTGAGGGGCTAGCGCGTGTGTGTATGTTCATTCGTGTGTGTGTGTGTAAGAATAATCAATAATTTGGTGGGTGCTTATATTTGTCCTGTTACACATTTGTATTAGTGTGTAATGCAAATGCTTTTATTGCTTGTGTGTGTGTGTGTGTGTAAGGGATCACACAGGTCAGACGGCTCTATAGACTGCAGTTCACGGCTATGCTCACACACCCGACATGTGTCACCGCTCCAGTCGTGACCTGTCAATTACCACATATGGCTGTGTGTGTGTGTGTGTGTGTGTGTGCGCGCGTGTTTAACCAACAATGGAAGGGAGCAATATTTAATATGAAAGAAGTGTAATTTCTATGCATTCAAGCTAGAATACAAAAACACATGACTGGTTCCTGCTGAACTGCACTAATAACAGTGCAGCCATTTAATTCTAACCTCCTGTACCTCTTCCTGTCCTCAGAAGAGTATTAACAGCACTGGAAGACATTTGCTAAGTAGTTTCAACAGAAGTTATATGAAGGGCACAGCCCCAAGATCCAGACAAAATGTAAATATTATCTGCAGATCCTAAGCTAGAAAGTGGTAAAACTTGAAATCTTCAAATGTAGCCGACTGGTCCTGTTTCAGTGGAGTACGGTATGTAGCCGACTGGTCCTGTCTCAGTGGAGTACGGTATAGCATTAGAAAGCCCAGCAGAACAAGATGTTTTACAGATACTACGATAATACTATATAGTCCTCTGTTTTGGTTATGGGAATGGTCCCACCTATGAGGAGCACAGTGMTCATCACCCTGGTTACAGAGGGAAATGAGCTGCCATCAGGGCCATTAGTCATCAACCCCTAGCTAGTGGGTGTACAGGCACTTGTTCCAGCCCAGCACTAAAACACTTAATTCACCTAATCAACAGCTGGTCTTGATGATTGTGAAAGGCAGTGTTAGTGCTGGGCTCAGAMTGGAACAAAACCAATTGACAAAGGGGGGGATTGAGAAACGGTTGGAGGGGGTTAGGGACTTACATAAAGCTGGGTGCGTAGCCTCTCGTCCTCAGCGCTGACCTTCTCCCTSATGACAGCCTGCGTCAGGGTATTATGGGTCGTGGYTCTCTCCAGCTCCAGGATACGACCCACCTCMTCCTTCACACTGGCCTGGGCCTCAGCCTCAGCAAAGGATGCAGCATGGACCTTCTCCTCCTCCAGCCTGACAGAGACAGAGAGTTAACATTTACAATACTAGAYAGACAAAGAACACACAAGCAGACACGCACACAGACACACATGATGTACACAAACATACACAGCTCAAGTTTATGAAATCTGAAAAGTAGTGTGTGTAATTATTAATTATAATTTTGGTGAGTTTGATAGTCACATTGTTTCTTGTAAGTGAATATCTCAGGAATAGTTAAATGAGTTGTCAGGACTATAAACATTTTTATCACATTAAATAAGAGCTTATCAAGAAATGTCCTCTGTAGTGGCCACCCGGATGCCATAACTATGTTTTTCACGTACTGTACCCATTGACTGTAATGTACATGTTTTCATATGTAAATCCTAACGACCATTACAGATGACAATTTTGCACATACAACAAAAAAAAACTAAAAAAAAAGTTTTTTCCCCTCACCCCAAACAACAATGAGCAACACTGCAGCTGTTGATTGCACCGGTCATCAAGTATGCTATACATAATCAATACGTGACATTCAAGGAGTAGGGTATTTGATGCAAACATAGGCATTATTTTATAACATTTGTCTACATTATCTTGCTGACTGGAGGAAGGCAATTTGGCATTGGCTTGCAAATGAAAGCCACTGCATCAACTTTCAAATGATTGTCACTATTCTACCGATTTAAAAAAATAACGTACCAAATGTAGGCTAATAATACAATGTAATAATTGCATATTTGATCTAGCTCAATGAAAACTTGGACAGTGAGCATAAATCGCATTTCGATAGATGTATGCGTCAGTACCTAGGCTATCTAGTAACGGAAATTAATTTACAAGGATGTGTGTACTGGCTACTGTAGGAAAGTTACAAATCTAAATTAAACATTAGTTCCATAAATGAGCCTTTAAGTCCATACGTGTCATCCTATGACTTGGACGTTATGGTGAACACTCACTAGTCTTTCCCTCTCATTTTAGTAGCTGTACTTTGCCGTAATGATCTGATCACACCATGCAACGAGGGATGTAGCCTACAGTCAGAGAAGGGAGATGGACAGTGTTGATAGGCAGGTGAACTGTCCAAAGGGGTTACAAGGTAAAAGTGGGAGGCGGGATTAGGTGGTCTCCTGTCCTCCTTGCTTGGCAGAGATATCAGAAAAAAAGGGCAACTTCATAACATAAAATGTACCTTATATGCCACATCAAATAATCGATTGGACTTCCCGAATTTAGTATTTCCGCTGTGACAGAACGTAATTTATTTTGTAGATATGCGTTATTCCACAAAGTTCTATCTAGCGCTGCAGTGAGTGGGAGGGGGCTGTAGAACCACGTGACGTAGCTCTACCTCACTCTCCCTGAGTGAAAGAGGTGAGCACTTTGACAGACAGTCCAACGAGTCAGAGGGGTTTAGGAACAGACACATGTTGCTGTTATTCCCCTTTAAATCCACAAGCTGGTCTTGTGGTTCGCCAGCTGGCAGAAAGAGGGCGACATTGAAGACTTTACAGTTGAAAATGACAAAGGAAGATGATCATTTGAAGTTTGAAATTTATGACGCAGTTGGTTTTTCTAGTTAAAACAGATAAACCAAGCCTGGCTTTGAAATGCCTCAAAGCCCTAAGTTTGGAGATTCATTTAGACGTGACACTTTCCTGCGAAAACCCCCCCAGACATATTTACATAGGAAGAGTGCAGTGTTATTTTGRGCTGGTAAACCTGCACACTTCCCACCAGGCAGTTCGAACGATGCAACTTTTTGAAGCGTCACTAGGCATTAGATTCGTATAGTTGCCTAGCAACACGTTCATCGCTACACTGCGCTGGTGTGATTGGTGAAGTAAAGGAAGATCCCTGAACAGTGAGATCCAAACTGTTCCTCTGTTTAGAATCAAACACACCAGCCTAATATACAGTGCATTCATAAAGTATTCAGACCCCTTGACTTTTCCCACATTTTGTTATGTAACAGCCTTATTCTAAAATTGATTACATAGATGTTTCCCCCTCATCAATCTACACACAATACMCCATAATGACAAAGTAAAACCTTTTGGGGGGACATTTATACAAATGTATTCAAAAATAAACTATTTACACAAGTATTCAGACCCTTTACTCAGTACTTTATTGAAGGACCTTTGGAAGCAATTACAGCATCGAGTCTTCTTGGGTATGACGCTACAAGCTTGGAACACCTGAATTTGGGGAGTTTCTCCCCAGTTTCTCTGCAGATCCTCTCAAGCGCTGTCAGGCTGGATGGGGAGCGTTGCTGCAAAGCTATTTTCAGGTCGCTCCAGAGATGTTCGATCGTGTTCAAGTCCGGTCTTTGGCTGGGACAGTCAAGAATATTCAGAGACTTGTCCTGAAGCCACTCCTGRGTTGTATTGGCTGTGTGCTTAAGGTCATTGTCCGGTTGGAAGGTGAACCTTTGCCCAAGTCTAAGGTCCTGAGCGCTCTGGAGCGGGCTGTCATGTGCCTTTTACTGAGGAGTGGCTTTACGTCTGGCAACTCTACCATAAAGGCCTAATTGATGATGGTTGTCTTTCTGGAAGGTTCTGCCATCTCCACAGAGGAACTCTAGAGCTCTGTCAGAGTGACCATTGGGTTGTTGGTCTCCTCCCTGACCAAGGCCCTTATCCCCTGATTGCTCAGTTTGGCCGGGCGGCCAGCTCTAGGACGAGTCTAGGTTGTTACAAACTTCTTCCACTTAAGAATGATGGAGGCCACTGTGTTCTTGGTGACCTTCAATAATGCAGAAATGTTTTGGTACCCTTCCCCAGATCTGTGCMTYGASACAATCCTGTCTCGTAGCTCTACGGACAATTCCTTTGACCTCAWGGATTGGTTTTTGCTCTGACATGCACTATCAACTGTGGGACCTTATATAGACAGGTGTGTGCCTTTCCAAATCATGTCCAATCAAGTTAATTTACCACAGGTGGACTCCAATCAAGTTGTAGAAACATCAAGGATGCTCAAAGGAAACAGGATGCACCTGAGCTCAATTTCAAGTCTCATAGCAAAGGGTCTGAATACTTATGTAAATAAGGTGTTTCAATACATTTGCAAACATTTTTTAAGACTGTTTTCACTTTGTCATTATAGGGTTTTGTATGTAGATTGATTACATAATTTCTCATAAATTTTAGAATAAGGCTGTAACGTAACAAAATATGGAACAAGTCAAGGGGTCTGAATACTTTCTGAAGGCACTGGAAGTGAAGTAAAGACACACACAACCACTGAGGAGAAATTTGGGTGTAATTTGCCTACAATACTGACTGAGGAAATATATCAAATCAACAACGTTGACCTACGCTCTAAAATWTAACTTAAATTATTCTATGGCTGAAACAGTAACAGGAAGGCTAGAAATCACAGATAGATGGGTAGCCCGATAGTGATCAAACAAAGTTAAAATAACATTCCTATGACYACCAGCCCACAACAACCCACCATTAAACTGATAGACGAATCAAACAGTCCATCATCCACCACAAAGACCTTCTATAGGTTGACTGGCCCTGGGTGAAATGGTCCAATATACAGCTGATGTTTGGTCTGCTACCACTGATGGGCTCACACACACACAGCAGAATAACATTCCTTTTCAAAAGACAAAACCATTCTGTTATCCAGCTCTCCAGTGTAATAGTGAGTGAGCTTGCGGATCTTCTGTGTGTGTTTACATGCCTGCCTGCCCGCGTGTTAATGTCAGGTGTGTGTGTGTGCTCTGAGATCATCTTTAATGGCTCCTTCCCTCCACCAGGTCCTACAGACCTTTAAAGACACTGAAGGAGCCCAGGGAGTCAGAGGAGATTGGGTTGAAAGCAGCTAAAGGAGCGGCCATTAGCCCTGGCCAACAACAGAGCAACTCAGACAATAGACGAAAAGTCAACACCGCAACAATGAGAAGTAATGGGAGTGCCTTGCTGAGAAACAACAGCAAAGCAGAACCTTTAAAACCCACACACACCCTTAACAAGTGCAAACCCAAGCAGAACGGCTATCGGAGGGCAAGGTGCTATCTATCCACCTACCTCACCTCTATTGCTTTCTGATCATTATTGCCCGTCTAGGGATATTGGACACATTTTTCATTCGCTGTGGAAGACTGGCAAGAGAGAAAGTGTGTGTGTGTGTGTGTGTGTGTGTGTGTGTACCTACCAGGGGGAAAGGAATCATCTTCCTGTGAATAGGTGGATGCTTTCCCCCCTCCACATGTGGAGATAGAGACTATAATCTTTGGTTAAAGAACTGGGAGATTGGCTGTTTGGGGCTGGGTGTGTTTTTAGATGGCTCAGTGGTTTGAGACTTGAAAATAGGGCGAGGGTGTGTAAAAGAAGGTTATTGAGGGGTATCATCACTTTGGAGAGGACTGCATGTGCTCCTCTCCCCAGCCACTCCAGAGCGGCACCCAAAACACAACACTCTGCTTTCAACACGTTGAAAGTGACTTTGAACAAGTAGCACTTGAAAGTGCTTCACTCTTGGTGACACAGAGTGAAATGTAGGAAAAATAAACTGCTGTATCACAAATGTTATGACGAGTCCTTAACGAGTCCTTAACGAGTTCTTAAAAAAAACAATTGACTGGGATGTTCAGTCAGTCTCAAGGTTGAGGGCATGTACATACAGTAGGTGTTGAGGTTAAGGCCAGGCAAACAGTGATCCTGTTAGGTCAACATTGTACTAGAGTAGGTGGTTGAGGTTAAGGCCAGGCAAACAGTGATCCTGCTGTTAGGTCAACATGTACATACAGTAGGTGTTGAGGTTAAGGCCAGGCAAACAGTGATCCTGTTAGTTCAACATGTACATACAGTAGGTGTTGAGGTTAGGCCAGGCAAACAGTGATCCTGTTAGGTCAACATGTACTAAGGTCACCACTATGTGGTAAGGGCAATTAACACGCTCTTATTTTGTAGGCGTTCCAAACCATTCTCTACTGCCCTACGGCCTCTTGCTTATCCAACTACCCAATCTTTTAAAGAGCAGGTTTAAACACACTTATGGACTTCGCACCGATTTAACTTCCATTCATTATTATTGTGTTATGTTGTGTCTCATGTGTAACTATGAATGCTGCCAGCTTGGTCAGAGCTCACTGGGAAAAAATATGTCAATCTCAATGTGACTTCTCTGGTTAAAGACACACACACACACACACACACACACACACACACACACACACCACACACACACCACACACACACACACACACACACACACACACACACACACACACACACACACACACACACACACACACACACACACACACACACACACCACACTAGCACACACACACACACACACACACACCTCTATCAAATAGGATCTGGGTCAACAAACTGTTGAATTCCAAAATACTGTACCTCAGATCTTCTCAAAGACCCCTCCTCCTCTCCTACACCCCTCCCCCTTAAAATCTCAGTCTCCCCGCTCGCAGAGTTGTAGATATGGATTGTGGCAGTCTTGTGTAACGGTGCTGAGGTGTGCCCAGGGCCCGAATCAAACACCTCTGAACAAAGAGGTTTAACGGCACCATGCAATTTTAATGTGGGAATAATGTTGTTGAATGCTGGGGATGAATCATTGATGTGTTAGCCCCCTCCGTCCCCCCCACCCTGACTCCTAGGAGGGGGGGTAGAAGAGGCTGGTATAACCAGAGGATGGAGGGTGGCTCCAGATACCTTCCAGTCAGTCAGTGAAGTAGTACCACCTTTCTATAGGAGTTGAGCCCTTCTTACACCTGGCCAATGAGGACGCCTGGTGTGACCTGTACTAAAGCTAAGCTGCTTCTCTCACTATGGAGACAGCAAAAGCAAATGTGAATTCTAATTATTATTATAGCTTTGTTTCCGCTAAAGAATCAAACGTAAGATCAGGWTGTGGAGAACATAATTTCTGGCAGAAAATGCTATTAATGGACTGTGTTAGCAGGAAGAGGACATCTTAACTAATTTATTTTGTTGTTTACAGAAATGACAATTAACTAGAGGGGAAAAACACACTCCTCCCCAGAGGCAGGCAGACAACATGAGGAAATGTATCAGGTGTGAAATGGTCTCCAGTGCTGGAGCCTGAGGGCATATAGGACCTGTGCTGCRTCATCCTAATGGTGAGCTGCTMTAGAGATTATGTGTAGGCAAAGAAATATAGTTACTAGAATGGACACACCCATTCAAAGTCAACATTCTGTGATGAGTGGATTCCATTTCTATGGTGACAGAAGGGAGGGACACACTCCATAAGTGCAACACATTCAATCACACAACCAGCCATGTGTTAAGTCATCTACATGTTGATAAGGCTACTAAGTTAATGGTGTGAATGCATCTCACCTCTGATAAAAGGGTAGTAGTATTGAAAAGAAAGGAGAGAAGAGGCCTAGACAGCTGCCAGTGGGTGATACATCTTCACTTTCGTCTAGGCGTAATGTACCCAGCCGGTAAAACACTGGTATCCCTCTGGGACCGGTTCGTACAAAAAACATCCTCCATTCAGGCTGCAAAGGCATCCGTTTCCTCCTTAAGTAGTTTTAATAGCGTGCTGCTGGATTTTGGGGAGGGGGGGATATGCGTACTGTCTTCTGCCTTAATAAAACTAGATTTTCCAAAACCGTTTTCAGAAATATTCCGGAAGATGCACACTGCAGCAGTCTGTTGTTTACCCCTGGCTGAGCACGGGCACAGCATCAGGAAGTAGCAGTAACCACTCTAGCATGGTGGTGGAAAATTAGGTTTATTTTCCCATTTTTGGGGGAGGGAGCAAAAATTTATAGAAGGAGGTGTGAGAGTGAGTGAGTGAGAGGCTCAGTTGGTAGAACATGGCGTTTGCCATGCCAGSGTTGTGGGTTCGATTCCCACAGGGGAACARTATGAAAAATGTAGGCACTCACTGCTGTAAGTCGCTCTGGATAAGAGCGTAAGCTAAATGACTAAAATGTAAATGGAGAGAGAGAGSAGTAAGCGAACAAAACAGATATGACCTCAATCATTAAGAGTGATCTAAAATAGAGAAAGAAGTCCAAATGTCAGGCAGAGGAGAGACAGATGCYGGGAGAAGGTTAATGCTATCACTATATTATCAAGCAACAGTGGGAATATAAACCTCTGCCTTAGCAACACGCACCAATTACTAGCCAAACAAGKAGAGGGAGCCTAGCCAACAGGGTCATGGTACAACAATTATTTGTATTTATTATGGATCCCCATTAGCTGCTGCCAGCAGCTACTCTTCCTGGGGTCCAGCAAAATTAATGCAGTTTATACAATTTGAAAACAATGCATTCACAGATTTCAGGCCTCTCAGGCCCCTTCACCACTACCACATATCTACAGTACAAAATGTGTACATAGTGCGGCAAGTAGCCTAGCGGTTAGAGTGCTGGGCCAGTAACCGAAAGGTTGCTGGATCGAATCCCCGAGCTGACAAGGTAAAAATCTGTCGTTCTGCCCCTGACAAGGCAGTTAACCCACTGTTCCCCGGTAGGCCGTCATTGTAAATAATAATTTGCTCTTAACTGACTTGCCTAGTTAAATAAAGGTTAAATCTATATTTTTTTTTTTTTATGTTATTTGTGTGTGTGTGTGTCTGTGTGGTTACGCATGCATGTGTCTGTGCCTATGTTTGTGTTGCTCACAGTCTCGCTGTTCCATAAGGTGTGTTTTTATTTTGAAGGGAAAGTTCTGCTTTCTGAAGTTCCTCATCTCTAGTTGGAACTTTAAGTGCCATTGTGGACAAATGTGACGTCTGTGATAGTACATACACACTTCACTTAACACACTTCACTTAACACACTTTCACTTTAACACACTTCACTTAACACTGGAACGCTGGGGCCTCCAGCGGACCCCTCTTCAAGCTAGTGAGTAGCCATTCTGACTGCAACATTCTAACACTGTAATTTACAATTTCATATAGGCGATCACAAAAATGTTCATTTGTGTGTTTATGATGGTCTCAGGTAACATGAGAACAATAGCATTTCATTAGTTTAGTTACTGTAAAACATGTCAATAATAAACAAAAAAATATGAATCAATTTTCAATCAACTGTATTTTTGGAGGCTGTGTTACAAACTTATAAACAAAGCATGTGTGCTGGACAGGGTTGCACTTTTGGGGAATATCAGAGGTGAAACTTTTTAATCCCATGGAAACTAATCTGTGGGAATTAACGTGAATATATGCTAATTAATATTATCATTCAAATGTAGATGTTTTTTGCACTGTATATATTTACCATATCATATGGAGACAGAAACATAAACCTTTTACCTTATCATAAGTAGAACATAAAGCCCTTGCTTGGAAGTGTACTTCACAGACTGCCAAGAACTTGCCCTCATCCAGGCCAAGGGGTCAGGACACAGGTAGTGACAACTCCATAGCCGTTGTTGATCTCCGCACCAGACAGGATGGGGGCGTCCAACATGTATCGCTGCAGCGTATATGGGCTTCAGGCAGAAGTCTTCACGCTTTTTGATGCATTTCAGAACTGCACTTTCCTCTGCTTGGAGCAGAAGTGGGGCAGGGCAGTATGATTTTTTCTTACATCTGCCAGCAGAGTCTGAAATCAGGCATGCGTCTCCCTCAATCGTGCAATGGCTACTGCTATGGTTTCAGGCTGCTTACCACTCTCTCCCAATATCATCATCCAGGAGGAGTCCTCTTGATGGGGCTGTCCATATCGCAGACTTTCCACCAACCCAGGAAACTGTCAAAATGTGACTGACAACACCACCCCAACGGTGTTGCTGGGCAGCTTCAATGTGGTGCTCTTATTCTTTCTCACTTTGCTTGGTGAGGTAGATTGCTGCTATACTTGATGACCATTCACATACCTAAACATGTTTCCTTGGCTCTCTTGCAGAATGCATCCATTGTTTTCAGTGCCATGATGTCCTTGAGGAGCAGATTCAATGCATGAGCAGCACAACCAATGGGTGAAGGACTCCTCCGCTTTAGACYAAGCAGCCTTCATGTTCATAGCATTGTCTATCACCAGTGCAAATACCTTCTGTKGTCCAAGGTCATTGCCTGTGAGCATCAGAGGTGAACCAGTTGCATTCACAGCTCGAGCAAGACATTCATCAGCATTTCTCTGACTACGTTCCTCCATTGAGTCAAACAAACATCAGATTCCAGGAGGACCATGAGCTGTTGCTGTCGATAAGGTGTCTGGGTCATAATTTTCACCTCGAATAGAAGTAGAGGGACTTTTGTCAGAGGTTGCTTGTTGTGAGCGCCGAGGGAACTTTATGGACTTGGCCAGATGATTCTGCATCTTTGTTGCATTCTTCACATATGATTTGGCACAGTACTTGCAAATGTACACAGCTTTTCCTTCTACATTAGCTGCAGTGAAATGTCTCCACACATCATAGTGCMCGTGGCTTACCAGAAAGCATGTAGTCMTTGGCTCAGACAGTGTAGTAGTGTGGRCTCAATAGCATCTCATTAGTGTGCAAGATCTTGAGAAACAGCTGTACATGTGATGGAAGAGTGCACTGTGCATGCAGAGGGTTTCAATTCCATTGAATTGGGGATAGTTTAACCAAAATATGCCACAAGACCTCGAATTGCCTTGTGTATCCCACCAAAAAAGTTCACTGTTTTAAGCTGACTCTTTTGATGAATTTAAGCAAAATTCCCGGGCTGAACTTCCCATGGAAAATGTTCGGAAAAATTCCAGAAATTTCCCGGAAAGTTTCCGACCCTTTGCAACCCTAGTGCTGGAACACCCTGACATATCATTTTCACAAGGGCAAAATTAAAATACCCCAACTACCAAGATGCACAGTCAACAAGACCAACGGTCAAATTATGAAAACATCAGTAGCCACATTATAAAGCACAAAGTGGCCTTGATAAATAGTGAAAGTCTGCACAAATTCAACAATGGTATTACAATGAACAGAAATGTCGATTTGACAGCAGTCAAAAATAGTAAATTATTGTCAGCTTGTGCTTACATGGTGTGCATCTTCACGTAGCGGCATAAGTTGGAGCGTGTCCATGTCACAAACAAGGAAAGCTGGTGAGTGTGCGTTGCTGAGATGTAGGGCCTGCTCTCTCTGTGATGACATTTTGTGCTGCTAATCGGCCCGTAGCATTGTCACCAGCTTGTTCTATCATTTCCTCTCTCCTGTCTCAGCATTTCACTTGGTGGAGGCGCAGGCACCTGCTCAGTGCGTACCGTTACGGCTGAGGATCAGAACAATCAGCAGAGATGCCAGGATATGCATTTCCTCCCCAACAYCCGAGTCATTTTCATTCAGATCTCGTAGCAGAGCTAACGCAGCATGTACATCCCATTCGTCTTGGTCTTCTTGCCATTGTAAATTACGGACGCTCACACTGTATTACAAGTAGACCAGAGTAGACTGATAAAACTGCTTGGATTCAGTGGACTGATAGAGTACATACCATATAGAGATTGTAATTAGAATAGATCAATACAATAGAATGAACCCTGTTCTTCATTCACAACTGGTGATGACCTAGGCCTAATTACGCATCCTCTTCCCCTCACTGATCAACTCAACCCTTCTCCCTCATCATACTTTTACTTCATTTCATTCATCTGTTGTTGTATCTGTGGAATTAGTGTCGGTATAGTTTAACCGGTTCAGTTTCGTGGAAATAATCAGCGTGATTATCAACGGACCACGGCACCTTCAATTCAACTGTCGGGAGGGGCAACGGAGGAAAACCTTTAAAAATGACATTCCCTCCTAAAACTGATTAATATTAAGATTCTAAGAATGACAGTGTGTGATAGACTTATTTAGGAAAAGTCAAGACGGAGGGGGTCAGGACATTAAAAATGGCAGAGTAATAAACTCATGCAATAAAAAAAGAAATGTCCTCTCACGGTCAACTGCATTTATTTTCAGCAAACTTAACATGTGTAAATTTCTTATGGACACAAGATCAACAACTGAGACATAAACTGAACAAATTGCACCAAACATGTGACTAACAGAAATGGAATAATGTGTCCCTGAACAAAGGAGGGTTCAACATCAAAAGTAACAGTCAGTATCTGTGTGGCCACCAGCTGCATCCAAGTACTTCAGTGCATCTCCTCATGGACTGCACCAGATTTGCCCGTTTTGCTGTGAATGTTACCCCACTCTTCCACCAAGGCACCTGCAAGTTCCGCGGACATTTCGGGGGGGGGGCTCCTACCCTCACCCTCCCAAGTCAACAGGTCCCAGACCAGGAAACACGCACAGAACGAGCAGTTATGCAAGTGGCATTTCATGCTGGAAGGTGTCAGGATAGCCTGCAGAAGTACCACGAGGGAGGAGTGTCTCCCTGTAACGCACAGCGTTGAGATTTCCTGCAATAACAAGCTCAGTCCAATGATGCTGTGACACATCGCCCCAGACCATGACAGACCCCCACCTCCAAAATCGATCCTGCTCCAGAGTACAGGCATCGGTTGTACGCTCATTCCTTCGACGATAAACGCAAATCCGACCATCACCCCTGGTGACAAAACCGCAACTCGTCAGTGAAGAGCACCTTTTTGCCATTCCTGTCTGGTCCAGCGACGTGTGGTTTGTGCCCATAGGCCGTTGTCCGATGTTGGTGTAGGACCTGCCTTACAACGGCCTACAAGCCCACAGCCAGCCTCTCTCAGCCTATTGCGGACGTCTGAGCACTGATGGAGGGGTTGTGCGTTTCTGTGTTAACTCGGGCAGTTGTTGTTGCCATCTGAACTGTCCCGCAGTGTGATGCTCGATGTACCGATCCTGTGCAGGTTTTTGTACAGCTGCCTGTCCTGTCTCCCTGTAGTGCTCTTAGGTGTTCCACAGTACGGACATTGCAATTTATTGCCCTGGACACATCTGCAGCCCTCATGCCTCCTTGCAGCATGCCTAAGCACATTCACGCAGATGAGCGGGACCCTGGGCATCTTTCTTTTGGTGTTTTTCAGAGTCAGTAGAAAGGCCTCTTTGTGTCCTAAGTTCATAACTGTGACATTATTTGCCTACCGTCTGTAAGCTGTTAGTGTCTTAACGACCGTTCCACAGCTCCATGTGCATTAATTGTTTATGGTTCATTGAACAAGCATGGTAAACAGTGGTTGAACCCTTTACAATGAAATCTGAATTATTTGTTTTACAAATTATCTTTAAAGACAGGGTCCTGAAAAAGGACGTTTCTTTTATTGCTGATCATACATCCCAAGCAAAAAAACACCTGCAACCCACTCACACGCTTTCATTGTTTATGTGACATGGACATGCCCCAACTGATGCCAATGCCTGAGACTCATACCATGTAAGCACGGGCTGACAAAATGGACTATTTGAATTCGCATATTGACATTATATTCACTATAATGCCATTGTTTAAGCAGTCCAAATGACTGCTCTAGTGGTTCTGGTGTTAAACACAGTGGCACTCAGAGACACCTACTGCCACATTCACCACACATCACAGTGACACCTGGACTCACCACTGTGTCCCTCTTAATTCAACGTAGGCATGCCCGGTGGTGACGGGAACAACCTGAGAAGTGAGACCTGTGTCTGTCTGTCCCTGTCTGAGTATCAGTCTGAGTGGCATCCTCACTGAGCCTCTTTTTTCTCCCACAGCGCTTAGGGGCCACCACAGGTCAACCCCAATCAGAGGGCACAGCAGTGAGTGCTGACAAAGCAGAGGAGAAGAGGGACAGAGAGGAGAAAGAGATAAGAGCTGTGTGGTATTTGAGAGGAAGAGGAGAGTAGAGGTAAATATAGAGGCTAGGAGGTCGAGAGCGAGAAGAGGTAAATAGAGGATAGAGGTCGAGAGAGAGAGAGAGAGAGAGAGAGAGAGAGAGAGAGAGAGAGAGAGAGAATAGAAGAGGTAAATATAGAGGATAGAAGTCAGAGCGATAGAGAGAATATGAGGTCGAGAGCGAGAAGAGTACTGCATATTTCTTTCACTCTGCAGCCTTTCTGCTCTGACGCCTCTCAGAGGAGTCTTCAGAAAATCTGCTCCCTGCAGCCACCCCGCCTTAAATGAGATAGGGCCGCCCGCAAATGAACACTCCACACATATTCTGTGTGTGTATGAGAATGAGAGAGGGACTGAAAGTGTGTGTATGAGATATTCCTGAAGCCCACTTTGGGAGTTCTTCTGTATTGGTTGTGTGTTCTAACAGAGGTAGTAAGCAGTAGTAGCAGTTTCACTGCAGATCTCTAAATTTAATGAAGCATGKCACCATCTGGCCAGCTCAGTGGTGACACCAAACACACACACACACTAGGTTGGGCGATATACCGTATAGTGGTATTCTTTTCGAAATAATGACRGCATGATCTTCAATACAGTATAATTTTTTATTTATTGAGGCAACTCACAGGGGCTGTGGGGGTGCGCGCTACGCCACTGCTCATTTAAATAAAGAATGAACTAGACAAGTCAGTTAAGAACAACTTCTTATGATGGCCTACCCCGGCCAAACCCGAACAACGCTGGGCCAATTGTGCGCCACCCTATGGGACTCCCAATCACTGACTGATGTAATACAGCCTGGACTCGAACCAGGGACTGTAGTGACATCTCTTGCACTGAGCCGCAGTGCCTTATACTAACTTATAGTGTGCAGCGGTCTAACTATAAGAAATCTTAGAAATCTTGTCAAAAACATGTTGTCCGGCTCAGGACTCCAGCTATGGATTTAGTTTGCTAACTTGCTAGCTAAGTGGCTAGATGTCAACATTAGCAGAGAAGGAAATTTGATATCCTGGAGAGGAGAGAAGGCCAATGCCACAGAGTAGAGAGTCACCTACTGTACCATTCATCTTCCAACTCAAAGACCTTACAGAGTAGAGTAGCCTTACCATTCACCTAACCAACTCAAAGACCTTACAGAGTAGAGTTAGCCTACCATTCATCTTCCAACTCAAAGACCTTACAGAGTAGAGTTAGCCTACCATTCACCTACCAACTCAAAGACCTTACAGAGTAGAGTTAGTCTACTATTCACCTACCAACTCAAAGACCTTAAATGCAGACCAAACCAGCTCTGCGTGTGCGTCTGCGTGTGCCACCACGCATGTAAATGTTGTCTATCCCAACCAGACACCTTCATGACACGCAGGTTAAAAAACCAACAATATTAATTTGGGGAGAGGTCGAAACACACATGAAACATTCATGTACATGTAGCTAGGTTGCTGCTGCTGCTAGATCATTTGTCCTGGGAGATAAAATAACAACCCATTGTTTATCTAAAATGCACATGGTGCTTTTCTGTTTTTGCTGGATCTTTGAAGAAGTCTGACCCATGTTGAGTCACACAAAATCACGTGTTCTCTACTGACAATCCACAGATAAAAAGGGGAAACCTAGTTTGAATCTCCTCATTCATTCTTCTTCTATGGATTTTATATGGTGGTTGGCAACCAACTTTAAGGTGTATTACCACCGCCAAAAGGACTGAGTGTGGACCTCCATCTTTCAATCACCCACGTGTGTATATGCTCCTAAAAACCAATGAGGAGATGGGAGAGGCGGGACTTGCAGCGTGTCACACGTCCAAAATAGAACCAAGTTCTATTTTAGTGCCTGGCTAAGCAGACGCTCGTTGGCGCTCGCRTGCAATTAGGAAGAAATGATTGAATAACGTGTAAATGTATTTTGCAACGCAGGCGGTGTGGTCAGCATGTTTGGCCCTTCTGTTAAGAGCTAMAGTTGCTGAAAATCCACATCCAACATCCTAGAGACTCTGTTCCAAACTGTATGCTGGCMATTTGCATCAACCACCTCTTCCCCCTCCACCATTTTGAAAAGTGAACATTCACACAATGTCTTCAGGCCTAAACATGAGTGAGTCACACAGCAAAGGGAGTTAAACATCTTATAGGTCAAAAGTAGTGCACTATATAGGGAATAGGGTGCCATTGGGACTCAGCCCTGGGAGATGCGACAGGCCTAAACATGAATGAGTCACACAGCAAAGGGAGTTAAACATCTTATAGTGGATTATCTTCTCCAAGTTTCACTCCCAAGACTCATTGGCTCTACTAAAGCCAAATGAAAACACAAACATCATAAAAGAAGTCAGAGGGGAGAGAACTTGGTGGGGACACGACATTAAGGGAAATATTGATTCTGTCCATCCAAGCAGCACAGCATCATGGTCAATAAAGCCCCGTACTTTCCTTTAATGGTGTTGCTTCCCCAATGGCACCCTATTCCCTATATAGTGCACTAAATGTTACCAGAACCCTATGGGCCCTGGTCAAAAGTAGTGCACTATATAAGGAATAGGGTGCCATTTGGGACTCAGGCCTGGGAAATGCGACAGGCACTACCTCTTCCCATCCCTGTTGCTTCAGCCAACAATGCCATATAAACCAAGACAGATGCTCGTTCTAAATTCTATTTTATTATGGCTGACAGGAAATACATTTCTTTATCAATAGCAATTTGTCCAGGTTAGTGCCTGGGCCCGACTGGAAAGACCAGCCAGATCAACAAAGATGACCCATAAAGCTGTTTTACTAATGTTTACTCCACGGTATTAAGAGGGACACACACACACACACACACACACACACACACACATCGTTGGAGGGCATGCGTGCTGGCAAACAGCTTACAGATGATTGCTTTTAAATTTTGAATGACCGTTGTTCATAAAAAGTAAAAAAAAGCACCTAAAACAGTGAAGAGGTAAACCAAATAAGTGGAGGACTTGAGGCAGTCTGAGCGAGCACACAGCGACATCACCATCATAATGAACAGAATTAATTGCAGGCCACAATTTACACTCAAATTGGTACAGTACGTTTACTTCTCTGAATAGAGGTCCATACACAACACACATTTACGTCAATAAAAGACAAAACAACTCAAAAACTAAACAATGATCTTTGTTCCTGTGAATAGCCCCCCTTAAACACACCTCAAAAAACCTTAATAGCCATAGCCTAATGCTAGCGCCTCCCATTCACTCTATAGGGGMATTTCCCATCCATACTGTAATAGCAGCTACWTTAAGCGCTAGGCTAAACGACTTAGTCATTCACTGGTAAGTCTTTGGAGCCCATCCAGTACCATTAGAGGGGAAGGATGTGTTTATCAGACTTGATGGGACATGCACCTGCTCTATTGTGGCGAAGAGGGGAGGAAAAGGGAGTTTTGCAACCCAAATGGCACCCTATTTCAGACATAGCACACTACTTTTGACCAGAGTGCAATGGCTACACCTAATGCGCGCTCCTCCGGTCCAAAAAGTAGTGAACTTAATAGTGAATAGGGAGCCATTTGGGATGCAGCCGAGAAGTGGGGAAGGCGCTGGGAAGGAAGCCACGATGCCTCATCAAGGCTGGCTAATAGATCACCCACTCGACGCCCAGGAAATACATCTCGATGGCGCCCTCTCCCAGGCATGATTAATTGAGCCCCAAAAATAGTATAGGAGGTAAAGGGGACGAAATAAACGCTGATGTGCTTCGAAGATAAATAGATTGAACAACGGGAGGGAGAAGGGATGAATCTGACCTTTTTTACTATTAATGGAACACAGAATTGGCAGGGGGTTTCTGCAAAAGTGTGCTTTCTCTCCCTTTTTTTGGATCAGGAACTAACAGTACATTCAGAAAGATTTCACACCACATATGACTTGTTCACAGTTTGTTGTGTTCCAAATTGAATTAAATGGATTTAATTGCCATTTGTCGTCAATGATCTAGACCAAGGTAGGCAAGGAATGGTACAAGGAATTGGCGCACACAACTTGTGACCACTGTGAAACTGATAACAGGAAGGAAGTCTCACCCTATGGGACCTTGTGCTAGTAGATTGTAAAGAAGTAGGCAGCAATGTATGAGAAGGACTTGTGAACTATATTGTCATGTATTTAGAGAGGAGGGATTTTCAAAATGAGAGTATATAAACCAATGTACTTATGACAGGAGAGTGCTCTCCGTAAATAAACTGCATGGGCTGGCCTCCGTCTGATTCATTTCACAGCTATTCTTACAAATTCTGGTCGATGAGTAATTAATTCAATTGGGTATTATAAAACTGAGAACAACTGAGAACAAAATCTCGTAACATAATTATAAAAAGTAAAACACTAATATACTGCATCTTGATGATATAAGTACTACACCATGTTAGAATCACCTTTGGCAGCGATTACAGCTGTGAGTCTTTGGGAAGTCTAAGAGCATTCCACACCTGGAATGTGCAACATTCCTTCATTATCATTTTCAAATTCTTCAAGCTCTGTCAAATTGTCAAAAAAGTAAAAACTAACTCAGCCAATCAGGAACATTCACTGTCTTCTTGGTAAGCAACGTCAGCGCAGATTTGGCCTTGTGTTTCAGGTTATTGTCCTGCTGAAAGGAATTCGATCTCTCTCCAGTGTCTGGTGAAACAGACTGAACTATGTTACGTTTTTTTTATCTTGAAAAACTCTCCAGTCCTAAAAGATTTAAAGAACCCATAGCATAAAATGACAAGAAATGTGCTGTGACTCGATCCTATTATGGCTTTAGGTCAATTAAATATGTGAGAGTTGGATTTGAGGACATGGGTGGTTAAGTAAGTGTTGTTTATGTATACAAGAATTATGCAAATGAGTGAACACTGCTATTGTTATTGTCAGCATGAAAACAGTGAGATGGCTATTTTGCTCTCCTAAACACTGAAAGTGCATACGGTGCATGTGGATGTTTTTGTTTGCCAGATATTAAAGCTACTGTGGCTTGGAAGTCAAGTAATGGGCCTATTATTTTTGAAGATAATTATATTTTAAATTCTGTAAGCAGTACTTTCCGCTTCTCTTCTTATGTTGCAAATGTTTGTTGTCAGTAGGATTTACATTGTAGTTTTGTGTGTGTATGGTTACTATAAATCAATGGTTGATGATTTAGGAGTTTGTCTGTGGTGTGTGTGTTGTGTTGTGTGTGTGTGTGGTGTGTGTGTGCTGATACGATACACGGTGAGCAAGTGTGTTGTCTGATATCACAGATTAGAGCTTGTAGTTGGCATATGTGTGATGTGTCTGTTAAAGTCATGCCTAGATGTGAGCGTCTGAGTGCATGAAAATCCCGGAGCGGAGTCTTACGCACTGTGTTGTGCAAGCACGTGAGCTGGAGAGTTGTGTGAAGGTGTTGGCACGATAGCGTCTGCCTGTTATGTTTAGTAGTGTGCTGGTGCTTCCTTGTGAGTGCAGGTGGTGTCACGAGGCTTATTTGGGTGATGCTTGGAGAGCTTCAGTGAGAGAGAGAGATGATGCTCAACACGCGTGTGAGTGTCGGCTGTAGCTAGAGGAAAGTGACAATTGTTCACGCTCGTACGTGAGTTTCCAGTGTGTGGTGAGTGAGTGTTGTGTGGTGTGTGGTGTGTCGCTTTGTTGTTGATGTGTGTGTGTAACGTGTAGTGCTGCTCAAGTGATCGTTGTCGCTCGTCTAGCATTGGACGATGTTGTGTGTGTGTGTGCTCGCTGACTTGTGCACGATTGATGTGTGTGTGTGTGTGTGTGTGAGTGAGTGACGTTGACTTGCTGAGTGTGAGTGAGTTGAGTGTTGCAGTTTTGCACCTGCAGAATGTGTAATGCTCGGGTAAAGTGTGTGGTAGTGTTGCTGGCGTGTGATGGGCAGGTCGCTGATAGATGTGCGCCTCGTGTGTGGATGTTGCTCGCTAGATGTTCCGCGATGTATGAGTGACGATGTCTGAAGTGAGGTGACTGGAGATCGCAGTGTAGGTGTATTGGGATGTATTGGATAGGGATGGTAGAGGAGAGGTGCTGCTCGTGTGTTTGCAATCGTGAGTGAGTGAGGGACAGAAGGTGTGTGAGTGAGGTCTGAGTGTCTGATGTGAGTGAATGTGTTGTGTGTGTGTGTGTGTGTGTATGTGTGGTGTGTGTGTGTGTGTGTGTGTGTGGTGAGTGGTGGTGTGTGTGTGTGTGTGTGTGGTGTGTGTGTTGGTGGTGTGTGTGGTGTGTGTGTTGTGTGTGTGTGTGTGTGTGTGTGTGTGTGTGTGTCGTGTGGATGAATCGCAGCGAACTTGGTGTGTGTAGTAAGTGGGTTCCTGAGGTGAGTGTAGTGTAAACTTGCAATGAGGTGCCAATGTAGGATGTATGAAGAGTGGGGGAGTAATACACAATTAGTCAAGAGCAAGACGATAGAATGTCTGGTGTCGAATGTGGATGTTGTGCTGGTGTGGGCATGGTCCATTGGAGGTAGATGTCGCTAGTGTCTCTGGAGTGACTGTTTGTTGATGTGCATGTGTGGCTTGGTGTGTGGTCCGTGATCGTAACTCGCCTGATGTAGTGTGTATCGCTTGTGTGTGTGTATCTGTGTGTGTTGTTGTACATGTGAGTGAGTGTAGTTGAGTGTGGAGATACTCCGCACCGTTGATGTGAGTCGAAAGGGGTCGAGAGCATGTGTGTTTGTAGTTGTCAAGTTTGTCTGTGTGTGATGTTCGCTCGTATCGTATGTGTGTCTGTGTTGGTGTGCATGTGTTGTGTTGTGTTGCGATGTGTGTGTTGTAGTGATGTTGCGAGTCTCAGTAGTGAGTTGATGTGAGAAGTGAGTCGTTAGGGTGTCGAGTTAATGATAGATTAGTGTGTGTGTGTGTGTGTGTGTGTGTAGATGTTTGGTGGTGTTGGTGAAGCTTGATGTGTGTTCGCATGTGGTTTGTGTATAGGTGTGTGTGTTGTTGTGCGAGTGATGTAGAATGTTTAGTGATATGGTCAGTGGAGTGATGACGTCGCTCGAGTGAGTGAATGAGTGAAGGTGAGGTGAGGAGTGTAATCGGGTTTGTCTATTTTAT
Organism: Salvelinus sp. IW2-2015; assembly: GCF_002910315.2. NCBI lineage: Eukaryota > Metazoa > Chordata > Actinopteri > Salmoniformes > Salmonidae > Salvelinus > Salvelinus sp. IW2-2015. The sequence goes on along the minus strand of NW_019945482.1, from coordinate 9,017 downwards.
TGCTGCACGCTAGTAGTATGTGTATATGCGCTCGATCCATTTTTAAAAATGTGAGTCTGGACGTTAGTGTGTGTGTGTTCCGCATACTCGTCGCACGTGGCAGTGCTTGAGAGCTTTTCCTATAGAGTATGTAGTTTAGAGGTTCGAGTGAGAGTGTGTCACAAGCAAGCTGTGCTATTCCTGACGTTGAGTAAGAGAAATATGTCGATGTGTTAAAGTGTATGTGTGTGATGTGATGTTGTGTTGTGTGTGTGTGTGTGTGTTGTCGCGTGTGTGTGTGTGATGGATGTGTGTGTGGATGATGTGGTGTTGTGAATGTTGTGTTGTAGAAGGTTGTTGCCTGATTGCGAGTGTGACGTAGATGTCACATAGTGTGAGTACAGGATCAGAGGTTGAGAGATGGATGTGAGGGTGTATAGTGCGCAGTGAGTGAGTGTGTGAGTGTTGTAGAGTGATCGTGGAGTGAGTTGGAGATAATTGAACTTGCTCATGTAACCATATGATGTAACACCAAAGTGGATAGCAACCTCAGAGCAAGCTGATTCAGCTGGTGAGAGACACTCATAACACTCCTCGAGGCACTAAATTCCAAACAGATATCTCAGGCAGGACTTACAATCAGATGAAATTAAATTAAGTAAAACAGTCCAACTCGAACTGAGGGCAGACAAATTGTTGACGGCTCTTGTGGAGGAGCATGTGATTGTAGAGTAGAGAAGGATCATATTCATGTGCGAAAATTAGGGAAGAAGTCGTAGTGTGGTCATGTTGCTAAGCTCGAGTTTTGGTGATAGTGTGTGTGTGTGTGTGTGGTGAGTAGTGGTTGTATCTGATGTGGGGTTGGTGTGTGGTGTGCTGTGATTCTGATTGTTGAGTGTTTGTGAGTTGTCGTGTTAAGTGTTGTCTGATAGTGTGTGTGTAGTAGTTGCTTGTGTCGTGATGGGGGTAGTGTGGTGTAATCTGCTCTGTAATGCTAGTCGCTCAGCTTGGAGATGCGTCTAAGCGCTACGTTGTGTGTGTTCTTGTATCAGTCTGTGATGTTGTGCCGTCGCTGGTTGTATGCGTGTAATAGAACATGTCGCATGTGAGAGCGTATGACACACCTGGCCAAATATACAAATGGGCAGAAAGACCAAAGACCCGAATGGGTTAATGTACATTGCTGCGTGTCAAGTCTCTTTGCATATGCCTGTAGTATCAAGAATGAGAAGAGAACATTGTACTTATGACTGGTGACACATGTTGGGGAAGGAAATTGCCATCTCATGTGCCTGTGAGCATCTCTCTGCTGATTTGTTCTGTACATCTCCTCAGCATGCCGGTGGCAATACGGTACACGTGCACACTGTATGGTATCAAGGACGCTTGCGTGCGTCTATCCATTCCAAAAAGTGAAATGCTGAGAGACAGTGGGATGTATGGAAGAGAAGCAGATGATAACATAGAGAACTTGGTGACAACTTGCTACTGGGCCGATTTAGCTATGCACAATATGTCAATGTCTACAGAGAGACGCAGGCCTACACTTCTCAGCAACGCACACCTCACAAGCTTTCCTTTTGTTTGTGACATGGACATATATTAGACGCTCACACAAGCTTATGCCTAACGTAAGATGCACACCATGTAAGCACAAAGCTGATCAATAATATTACTCAATGTTTTGACTGCTGTCAAATCGAACATTTCTGTCATTGTAATACCATTGTTGAATTTGTGCAGAATTTTCACTATTTATCAAGGCCACTTTTTGGGGGGGTGGCTTTATAATGTGGTTCTGGGATGTTTTCATAATTTGACCTTTGGTCTTGTTGACTGTTGCATCTTGGTAGTTGGGGTATTTTAATTTTGCCCTGTGAAACGATATGTCAAGGGTGTTTCCAGCACTAGGGGTTTGCAAAAGGGTCGGAGAACTTTCCGGTAAATTTTCTGGAATTTATTTCCGAACATCGTCCATGGGAAGTTCAGCCGGGAAATGTTAAAATTCAATCAAAAGAGTAAAGCTATAAAAACAGTGAACTTTTTGTGGTATATCAGCAAGGTAATGATCCGAGGTCAGTTGTGGGCAATATTTTTGGTTAAACTAATCCCCAATTCAATTTGGAATTGAAACCCATCTGGGGCATGCACAGTGACTTCATCACAATGTACGAGCTGTTTTCCAGATTCTTGCAACACTAATAGAGATGCTATTGCAGTCCACATTCCACTACACTGTCTGAGCCATATGACTAACACTGCTTTCTGGTAAGCCACGGTGACACTAATGATTGGGTGGGCACGACAATTCAACTGCAGCTAAAATGTAGAAGGAACTAAAGATTGATGGTTACATTTGCAAGTATGGTGGCCAAAAATCATATGTGTGAAGAATGCACACACATAAGTGCACGAATCTATAGATCAATGTTCATATAAGATTCCCGGCTCGGCGTTCTCGACACAAGCAAGCCTCTGACAAAAGTCCTTCTACTTCTATTAGAGGTGAAATGATGACACTCAAGACACCTTATGCAGATAGCAACAAGCTCGTGGTCCTCCTGGAATCAAGACACCTTATCGATAGCAAAAGTCTCAATAGTCCCTCACCTTGGAATCAGAAACAACCGTTATCGATAGCATATACAGCTCATGGTCCCTGCCGTCGGAATTGATGTTTTTTTTGACTCAAATGGAGGATACGTAGTCGAGGAAAGAAACTTGCTGGATGAATGTCTTGCGTTCGAGCTGTGAATGCAACTGGTTCACCTCTGATGCACTCACAGGCACAGTGACCCTTGGACCAAGAAGGTATTTTGCACTGGTGATAGACAATGCTATGAACAATGAAGGCTGCTTAGTCTAAAGCGGAGGCAGTCCTTCACTATCTCCATTCTTGGTTGTGCCTTGCCTCCAATGCATTGAATCTGCCTCCTCAATCGACATCAATGGCTACTCGAAAACAATGGATGGCAATTCTGCAAGAGAGCCCAGAAGGTAAACAGGTATGTGAAGGGTCATCAAGATTAATCAGGCAGCATACTACCTCACCAATGCAAAGTGAGAAGAATAAGAGCACCACATTGAACGCTGCCCAGCTAACACACCGTTGGGGTGGTGTTGTCAATCAATGTCGGACAGTCCTCCTGGAGGGGAAGGCGTCTCTTCAAGAAATGGCCATAATTACAGTCCTGCAGATATAGACAGCCGCCATCAGAGGATCTCCTCGATAAGCTATTTTGGGAGAGAGTGGTAAGGAGCCTGAAAACCTATTGCAGTAGCCATTGCACTGATTGAGGGAGAGCAATGCCATCCTGTCCTGAATATTCAGACTCTGCTTGCAGATGTAAGATAATAGAGAACCGTACTCGGCCGCGCTGCCCACTCCCTGTTGGACTGCCACGCAGCAGCGAGGAAAGTGCAGTTATCTGAATCTATGCATCCAGTTCTGAGAGACTTCTGCCTGAGCCCATATAACGCTGCTCAGCGTCATGTTGGACCGCCCCCATACCTGTCTGTTGTGCGGAGATCAACAAGGCCTATGGAGTTGTCACTACTGTGTCTCGACACCTTGGCCTGGATGAGGGCAAGGTTCTTGGCAGTCTGTCGAAGTACACTTCCAAGCAAGGGCTTTATGTCTACTTATGATAAGGTAAAAGGTTTATGTTTCTGTCTCCATATGATATGGTAAATATATACAGTGCAAAAAACATCTACATTTGAATGGTATTAATATTAATTAGCATATATTCACGTTAATTCCCACAGAATTAGTTTCCATGGGAATTAAAAAGTTTCCACCTCTGAATATTCCCCAAAATGTGCAACCCTGTCCAGCACACATGCTTWRTGTTTAATAGTTGTAACACAGCCTCCAAAAATACAGTTGATTGAAAACTTGATTCATAATTMTTTTGTTTTATTATTGACATGTTTTACAGTAACATAAACTAATGAAAATGCTATTGTTRTCATGTRACCTGAGACCATCATYAACACAACCAAATGAACATTTTTGTGATCGCCTATATGAAATGTATTAATTACAGTGTTAGAATGTTGCAGTCAGAATGGCTACTCACTAGCTTGAAGAGGGGTCCCTGGAGGCCCAGCGGTTCCAGTGTTAAGTGAAGTGTGTTAAGTGAAGTGTGTTAAGTGAAGTGTGTTAAGTGAAGTGTGTTAAGTGAAGTGTGTTAAGTGAAGTGTGTATGTAATATCACAGACGTCACATTTGTCCCACAATGGCACTTCAAAGTTCCAACTAGAGATGAGGAACTTCAGAAAGCAGAACTTTCCCTTCAAATAAAAACACACCTTATGGAACAGCGGAGACTGTGAAGCAACACAAACGTGTGGATGAATCGCAGCGAACTTGGTGTGTGTAGTAAGTGGGTTCCTGAGGTGAGTGTAGTGTAAACTTGCAATGAGGTGCCAATGTAGGATGTATGAAGAGTGGGGGAGTAATACACAATTAGTCAAGAGCAAGACGATAGAATGTCTGGTGTCGAATGTGGATGTTGTGCTGGTGTGGGCATGGTCCATTGGAGGTAGATGTCGCTAGTGTCTCTGGAGTGACTGTTTGTTGATGTGCATGTGTGGCTTGGTGTGTGGTCCGTGATCGTAACTCGCCTGATGTAGTGTGTATCGCTTGTGTGTGTGTATCTGTGTGTGTTGTTGTACATGTGAGTGAGTGTAGTTGAGTGTGGAGATACTCCGCACCGTTGATGTGAGTCGAAAGGGGTCGAGAGCATGTGTGTTTGTAGTTGTCAAGTTTGTCTGTGTGTGATGTTCGCTCGTATCGTATGTGTGTCTGTGTTGGTGTGCATGTGTTGTGTTGTGTTGCGATGTGTGTGTTGTAGTGATGTTGCGAGTCTCAGTAGTGAGTTGATGTGAGAAGTGAGTCGTTAGGGTGTCGAGTTAATGATAGATTAGTGTGTGTGTGTGTGTGTGTGTGTGTAGATGTTTGGTGGTGTTGGTGAAGCTTGATGTGTGTTCGCATGTGGTTTGTGTATAGGTGTGTGTGTTGTTGTGCGAGTGATGTAGAATGTTTAGTGATATGGTCAGTGGAGTGATGACGTCGCTCGAGTGAGTGAATGAGTGAAGGTGAGGTGAGGAGTGTAATCGGGTTTGTCTATTTTATTGCTGCACGCTAGTAGTATGTGTATATGCGCTCGATCCATTTTTAAAAATGTGAGTCTGGACGTTAGTGTGTGTGTGTTCCGCATACTCGTCGCACGTGGCAGTGCTTGAGAGCTTTTCCTATAGAGTATGTAGTTTAGAGGTTCGAGTGAGAGTGTGTCACAAGCAAGCTGTGCTATTCCTGACGTTGAGTAAGAGAAATATGTCGATGTGTTAAAGTGTATGTGTGTGATGTGATGTTGTGTTGTGTGTGTGTGTGTGTGTTGTCGCGTGTGTGTGTGTGATGGATGTGTGTGTGGATGATGTGGTGTTGTGAATGTTGTGTTGTAGAAGGTTGTTGCCTGATTGCGAGTGTGACGTAGATGTCACATAGTGTGAGTACAGGATCAGAGGTTGAGAGATGGATGTGAGGGTGTATAGTGCGCAGTGAGTGAGTGTGTGAGTGTTGTAGAGTGATCGTGGAGTGAGTTGGAGATAATTGAACTTGCTCATGTAACCATATGATGTAACACCAAAGTGGATAGCAACCTCAGAGCAAGCTGATTCAGCTGGTGAGAGACACTCATAACACTCCTCGAGGCACTAAATTCCAAACAGATATCTCAGGCAGGACTTACAATCAGATGAAATTAAATTAAGTAAAACAGTCCAACTCGAACTGAGGGCAGACAAATTGTTGACGGCTCTTGTGGAGGAGCATGTGATTGTAGAGTAGAGAAGGATCATATTCATGTGCGAAAATTAGGGAAGAAGTCGTAGTGTGGTCATGTTGCTAAGCTCGAGTTTTGGTGATAGTGTGTGTGTGTGTGTGTGGTGAGTAGTGGTTGTATCTGATGTGGGGTTGGTGTGTGGTGTGCTGTGATTCTGATTGTTGAGTGTTTGTGAGTTGTCGTGTTAAGTGTTGTCTGATAGTGTGTGTGTAGTAGTTGCTTGTGTCGTGATGGGGGTAGTGTGGTGTAATCTGCTCTGTAATGCTAGTCGCTCAGCTTGGAGATGCGTCTAAGCGCTACGTTGTGTGTGTTCTTGTATCAGTCTGTGATGTTGTGCCGTCGCTGGTTGTATGCGTGTAATAGAACATGTCGCATGTGAGAGCGTATGACACACCTGGCCAAATATACAAATGGGCAGAAAGACCAAAGACCCGAATGGGTTAATGTACATTGCTGCGTGTCAAGTCTCTTTGCATATGCCTGTAGTATCAAGAATGAGAAGAGAACATTGTACTTATGACTGGTGACACATGTTGGGGAAGGAAATTGCCATCTCATGTGCCTGTGAGCATCTCTCTGCTGATTTGTTCTGTACATCTCCTCAGCATGCCGGTGGCAATACGGTACACGTGCACACTGTATGGTATCAAGGACGCTTGCGTGCGTCTATCCATTCCAAAAAGTGAAATGCTGAGAGACAGTGGGATGTATGGAAGAGAAGCAGATGATAACATAGAGAACTTGGTGACAACTTGCTACTGGGCCGATTTAGCTATGCACAATATGTCAATGTCTACAGAGAGACGCAGGCCTACACTTCTCAGCAACGCACACCTCACAAGCTTTCCTTTTGTTTGTGACATGGACATATATTAGACGCTCACACAAGCTTATGCCTAACGTAAGATGCACACCATGTAAGCACAAAGCTGATCAATAATATTACTCAATGTTTTGACTGCTGTCAAATCGAACATTTCTGTCATTGTAATACCATTGTTGAATTTGTGCAGAATTTTCACTATTTATCAAGGCCACTTTTTGGGGGGGTGGCTTTATAATGTGGTTCTGGGATGTTTTCATAATTTGACCTTTGGTCTTGTTGACTGTTGCATCTTGGTAGTTGGGGTATTTTAATTTTGCCCTGTGAAACGATATGTCAAGGGTGTTTCCAGCACTAGGGGTTTGCAAAAGGGTCGGAGAACTTTCCGGTAAATTTTCTGGAATTTATTTCCGAACATCGTCCATGGGAAGTTCAGCCGGGAAATGTTAAAATTCAATCAAAAGAGTAAAGCTATAAAAACAGTGAACTTTTTGTGGTATATCAGCAAGGTAATGATCCGAGGTCAGTTGTGGGCAATATTTTTGGTTAAACTAATCCCCAATTCAATTTGGAATTGAAACCCATCTGGGGCATGCACAGTGACTTCATCACAATGTACGAGCTGTTTTCCAGATTCTTGCAACACTAATAGAGATGCTATTGCAGTCCACATTCCACTACACTGTCTGAGCCATATGACTAACACTGCTTTCTGGTAAGCCACGGTGACACTAATGATTGGGTGGGCACGACAATTCAACTGCAGCTAAAATGTAGAAGGAACTAAAGATTGATGGTTACATTTGCAAGTATGGTGGCCAAAAATCATATGTGTGAAGAATGCACACACATAAGTGCACGAATCTATAGATCAATGTTCATATAAGATTCCCGGCTCGGCGTTCTCGACACAAGCAAGCCTCTGACAAAAGTCCTTCTACTTCTATTAGAGGTGAAATGATGACACTCAAGACACCTTATCGATAGCAACAAGCTCGTGGTCCTCCTGGAATCAGACACCTTATCGATAGCAAAGTCTCAATGTCCCTCCCTGGAATCAGAACAACCGTATCGATAGCAATACAGCTCATGGTCCCTGCCGTGGAATATGATGTTTTTTTTGACTCAATGGAGGATACGTAGTCAGGAAAGAAACTTGCTGATGAATGTCTTGCTTCGGCTGTGAATGCAACTGGTTCACCTCTGATGCCTCATCAGGCATGACCCTTGGACACAAGAGGTATTTTGCACTGGTGATAGACAATGCTATGAACATGAAGGCTGCTTGTCTAAAGCGGAGGAGTCCTTCACCCATTTGGTTGTGCTGCTCATGCATTGAATCTGCTCCTCAATGACATCAATGGCACTGAAAACAATGGATGGCATTCTGCAGAGAGCCAGAGAAACAGGTATGTGAAGGGTCATCAAGATTATCAGCAGCATACTACCTCACCAAGCAAAGTGAGAAAGAATAAGAGGCACCACATTGAAGCTGCCCAGCAACACCGTTGGGGTGGTGTTGTCAATCAATGTCGGACAGTCCTCCTGGGGGAAGGCTCTCTTCAAGAAATGCATATACAGTCTGCAGATATGAGACAGCCCCATCAAGAGGATCTTCCTCGATAGTATTTTGGGAGAGAGTGGTAAGGAGCCTGAAACCTATTGCAGTAGCCATTGCACTGATTGAGGGAGACAATGCCATCCTGCTGAATATTCAGACTCTGCTTGCAGATGTAAGATAATAGAAATCCGTACTGCCCTGCCCACTCCCTGTTGCTCCAAGCAGAGGAAAGTGCAGTTCTGAAATGCATCAAAAAGCTTCTGAAGACTTCTGCCTGAAGCCCATATACGCTGCAGCGCATGTTTGGACGCCCCCATCCTGTCTGGTGCGGAGATCAACAAGGCCTATGGAGTATGTCACTACACTGTGTCTACGACACCCTTTGTGTGTGTGTGTGTGTGTGTGTGTGTGTGTGTGTGTGTGTGTGTGTGTGTGTGTCTTTAACCAGAGAAGTCACATTGAGATTGACATATTTTTTCCCAGTGAGCTCTGACCAAGCTGGCAGCATTCATAGTTACACATGAGACACAACATAACACATAATAATGAATGGAAGTTAAATCGGTGCGAAGTCCATAAGTGTGTTTAAACCTGCTCTTTAAAAGATTGGTAGTTGGATAAGCAAGAGGCCGTAGGGCAGTAGAGAATGGTTTGGAACGCCTACAAAATAAGAGCGTGTTAATTGCCCTTACCACATAGTGGTGACCTTAGTACATGTTGACCTAACAGGATCACTGTTTGCCTGGCCTTAACCTCAACACCTACTGTATGTACATGTTGACCTAACAGGATCACTGTTTGCCTG
>NW_019945481.1:46240-47389 GCF_002910315.2 Salvelinus sp. IW2-2015 | reverse complement strand
TTGAGGGAAAGTCTTATTCTGTTAAACTACTACAGGTGTACTGTTGAGGGAAAGTCTTATTCTGTTAAACTACTACAGGTGTACTGTTGAGGGAAGTCATCTGACAGTATGTATGTTATCTTCATCCTCCACCAACCTTTGTCCCAGGTGCTTGCGCAATAGCTGAATACGCAGACACACCCTCTTCTCTCCTCCCTCGCTCTGTGTGTCTCTCAATCTCGCTCTACTTCCTCTTCTTGTGTCCTCTCCAGTCCTGCCCTGCACTGCTTCATTCGTGTCGACTGCCCAGAGTCCGCGAATACAACCCTGCTACAACCACACACACAGAGAAGTTGTTTTACATCATCTTATGGTTCCTGTCCACTGGAGGAAGGAGAGGTAGGAGGGAGAGACTGGTTTCGGTTGACATTTCCTTGTTTCTTAGTTGCATTGGGTTTCTTATGGTTTTCTATGGCGTGGTCTTTCCTGTTTGAGTGTGTGTCTGTGTCTGTGTCTGTGTGTGTATCTGTGTCTGTGTCTGTGTCTGTGTGTGTGTCTGTGTGTCTGTGCCTGTGTCTGTGTCTGTGTGTGTGTATCTTTGTCTGTGTGTGTTTGATCTCTATGCTAATTAGGTGTGATAAGAAAGCACTCTCAGTTCAGTTCCTTGTCAGATACTGGGACTGGGAGGCATTGCAGAAAGGTCTTATAATGCCACGTATCAAGGGCATCAAGAATGTAGGAGTGACAGTATGAGAGGCATAGAGCAATGGAGGCCAATCAAGCAGGAAATTAAGGGTATGCAATGGAACCAGTCTAATGTTGTTGTGCATAGGATCAATCAGAAAGTCCTTCTGGTCTTCTGAGTGTCTCSCACCAAGTGGAAGGAAGATACACATCTCTACCTATACAAAAATATATACTGCAGGGTTGACTGTATCTGAATCCAATGGTTTTTCCCACTGTGTCAACACAGCTAGCAGGCAAGAACAACCATGTAAAGATGAAAGGTAGCCTTTATGTGTTTACAAAGTATGTGCCAACACTGACGACCAACGTCCGCAGTTAGTTTCCTTGCTCAACTCGTTGCTCAACTCAACAGAAGTAGAAGCGATGCCTCAACCAATTAATGAGGTTGACCTAAACCGGCACGATATATATAAGGATACAACT
>NW_019945481.1:31764-44621 GCF_002910315.2 Salvelinus sp. IW2-2015 | reverse complement strand
AACGTCCCATCAAAACCACGGCAATCATTATCATATTTCCCAGCATGCTCTACTGCAGGTTATTTGGGGGATTGTTTTTTGATGCCTTTGTTTTTGCTTGTACAGTGATTGATTGATTCATATTATGCTACTCAGAGACAAATAACATACCTTTTCAAAACGAATCCAATCATTTAATTCGATTTTTTGCACCCGTTACTGAAATGGTTGTTCCCTTTTTAAATGCCTTACGTACTCTCCTCACCACGTTGCTCACCCTGGCAGTCATTCTGTCTGGGTTCAATAGGAATTACACATCACTTTACAAACCAGCATAATGTGACTTGCAGGTAGGGTTGCAAATTCTGGTAAATTTGCCATAATTTCCAGATTTTCAGAAATCGCAGTTGGAAGATTCCTGGAATGGGAGGAAATAATCAAAAATCTGGAATCCTTCAACCAGGATAGCTGGGAATTTGGGGAAAGTTACCTACCCTACTTCAAGGCCAGATGTGGCCTGTAAACCATGAGTTTCAGACCTTTTTACTAGAGTGAAACTAGGCCTAATTGGTGTAATTGTTAAAAGATACTATGAGGTGTCATTGCAAACACCATTGGTGAAAACTATATACACTTCCTGGTGTTAAATATGAGGTGTTCTTGTATAACACTAAAAGTGCTAATTTCCTTTAACAGTGATTTAACACTGAAAAGCGTGGACACTTATACACACTGGCCATGTTGAACTGAACACTGTCAGTGTTGATTCACCACTGGAGAATTTGCTGTGTATACATATACAAGTTACTGTATGTTTCTGTACGTGTCGTATATGATACATAAATGCATTATTGACATCTCTCCTCCACATTATATGCAATGTTGTGTGTGTCTGTGTGTGAGTCTGTGTGTGCGTTTGTGTGTGCGTTTGTGTGTGTGTGTGTGTGCCACTGTCAATCAGCATGTTTCTATCCATTACACATTAGTTACATGTTAATCAAGATGATGTAGCGATGCAGAGATGCCTCTCCCCCCCACAGATATTGCTGTGTATTAGTTGTTGTTAATTAAGAATTTGTAGTGACGTAAAAATGTCTCTCCCCCACCAGATATTGCTGTGATTAGTTGTTGTTAATCAAGATATTATATGTACGTAAAATGTCTCTCCCCCACCAGATATTTGCTGTGATTAGTTGTTGTTAATAAGATATTGTAGTTACGTAAAGATGTCTCTCCCTCACCAGATATTGCTGTGCATTAGTTGTTGTTAATCAAGATATTGTAGTGACGTAAAGATGTCTCTCCCCTCACCAGATATTGCTGTGCATTAGTTGTTGTTAATCAAGATATTGTAGTGACGTAAAGATGTCTCTCCTCTCTCCAGATATTGCTGTGCATTAGTTGTTGTTAATCAAGATATTGTAGTGACGTAATGATGTCTATCTCCAGAGATTGCTGTCAGCCCCAACAGCAGTGTGGTGATCATCTATGAAAGAAGGGGAACGAGTGGGCCAAGATCCACGAGCTGACTGAGCACAGTGGACGAATCACAGGTACCCACATACGATGAGACCCAAAGGACGAATCACAGGTACCCACATACAATGAGGCCCAAAGGACGAATCACAGGTACCCACATACAATGAGACCCAAAGGACGAATCACAGGTACCCACATACAATGAGACCAAAGGACGAATCACAGAGTCCCACATATAATGAGACCCAAATGGCTCCTTATCCTAAGTGACGTGTACCACCCTATTCTCCTATAGTGTACTAGTGACCCATTCTCTATAGTGTACTAGTGTAGACCTACCCTATCATGTACAGGTTCAGGCCCTAATTCCCTATAGTGACTAGTGTAGACCAGGGCCCATTCCAAGTGTACTAGTGTAGACCAGGGCCCTATTCCTATAGTGTACTAGTGTAGACCAGGGCCCTATTCCTATAGTGTACTAGTTGTTAGACCAGGGCCCTATTCCCTATAGTGTACTAGTGTAGACCAGGGCCCTATTCCCTAGTGACGAGGATAGTGTAGACCAGGGCCCTATTCCCTATATGTACTAGTGTAGACCAGGGCCCTATTCCTATAGTGTACTAGTGTAGACCAGGCCCTATTCCCTATAGTGTACTAGTGTAGACCAGGGCCCTATTCCCTAATAGTGTACTAGTGTAGAACAGGGCCCTATTCCCTATAGTGTACTAGTGTAGACCCAGGGCCCATTCCCTATAGTGTACTAGTGTAGACCAGGGCCCTATTCCTATAGTGTACTAGTGTAGACCAGGCCCTATTCCCTATAGTGTACTAGTGTAGACCAGGGCCCATAAGCCGTTTGGGACTCAGCCATAGACAGCCAGGAAGTGAAACATCATTGGTTAGTCTGTAACTCCACTGAACACCACACACACACACACACACACACCACACACACACACACACACCCAACACACACACACACACACACACCACCACACACACACACACACACACGGTGCTAGTCTGAACATTCCAACTGCATCATTCTCTTCATTGTCTCCTTTTCCTAAAAACCCTTCCAGGCGTCGACTGGGCTCCGGATTCGAACCGCATCGTGACGTGTGCATCGGACCGTAATGCGTACGTGTGGACCCTGAAGACAAAGTGTGTGAAGCCCACTCTTGTGTTGGTGAGGATCAACCGGGCTGCTACCTTTGTCAAGTGGTCCCCTCTGGAGAATAAGTTTGCCCTGGCAGCGGAGCTCGCCTCATCTCTGTCTGCTACTTTCGAGAAGGAGAACGACTGGTGAGAGACACGGAACACATTCAGCAGTCGGACAGTCAGTTCACTCGGTCGGTCGGTCACTCACTCAATCTCACTGACCCTCTTACTAATTACTGTTATGTGACTGTTACTACAGTAGTACACTATAGGCTGGAAGTGAGGCACCATTTGAGATGTTCCCAGAAAGAATCTACTGTGACCTTCCCCTCTGACCCTGTAGTGGCTCAGTAGTGTCTTGAATTTGTCCAGTATGAATCTATTGCAATCTTTGACCTTTGAGACCTCTGTGGACCTCTGGCCCCTGCAGGTGGCTCAGTAAGCACATAAAGAAGAGCATCCGCGTCCACGGTGATGTGTCTGGACTGGCACCCCAACAACATCCTGTTTGGCTGCAGGATCCTCTGACTTCCATTGCAGGTCAGAACCAACAGATAGTAACTGTTCTCTAAGGCTTCCACTGCAGGTCAGAACCAACAGATAGTAACTGTCTCTAAGGCTTCCACTGCAGGTCAGAACCAACAGATAGTACCTGTCTCTAAGGCTTCCACTGCAGGTCAGGAACCAACAGATAGTAACTGTCTCTAAGGCTTCCACTGCAGGTCAGAACCAACAGATAGTAACTGTCTCTAAGCTTCCACTGCAGGTCAGAGAACCAACAGATAGTAACTGTCTCTGAGGCTTCCACTGCAGGTCAGAACCAACAGATAGTAACTGTCTCTGAGGCTTCCACTGCAGGTCAGAACCAACAGATAGTAACTGTCTCTTAAGGCTTCCACTGCAGGTCAGAACCAACAGATAGATAACTGTCTCTAAGTCTTCCACTGCAGGTCAAACCAACAGATAGTAACTGTCTCTAAGTCTTCCACTGCAGGTTAGAAACCAACGATAGTAACTGTCTCTAAGCCTTTCACTGCAGGTCAGAACCAACAGATAGTAACTGTCTCTAAGTTTTCCACTGCAGGTCAGAACCAACAGAATTAACTGTCTCTAAGTCTCCACTGGCAGTCAGAACCAACAGATAGTAACTGTCTCTAAGTCTTCCACTGCAGGTCAGAACCAACAGAAGTAACTGTCTTTAAGGCTTCCACTGCGGTGTCAGAACCAACAGATAGTAACTGTCTCTAAGGCTTCCACTTGCAGGTCAGAACCAAACAGATAGTAACTGCTCTCTAAGGCTTCACTGCAGGTCAGGAACCAACAGATTAGTAACGTGTCTCTAAGTCTTCCCACTGCAGGCAGAACCAACAGATAGTAACTGTCTTTTAAGTCTCCACTGCAGGTCAGAACCAATCAGATAGTAACTGTCTCTAAGTCTTCCACTGCAGGTCAGGAACCAAACAGATAGTAACTGTCTCTGATGCTGTTGATGCTATTGTTTGGGCTTTCTTATTTATTCAAGCCTTTAGCTGGGTAATTATCGGTCAGATATGTATTTCCTTCTCTGCGTCCAAGGGAGCTTTACACCAAAATATGACACATTATAATCTACATACTGTCAGCACTTCATGCTTTGATAAACCCTTGCATCACCTTGAATTGAATCTGATGTCATTTTCGCAAACAATCTTTTTGCCATAGTTTTCTTTACCCATGCCAATCTTAGAAAAAAAGTGGCTATCTAGAACAAAAGGGTGATACGGCTGTCCCCATAGTGAGAACCCTTTAGCAAAATCCTTTTTTGGTTCCAGGTAGAACCCTTTTGGGTCCATTGTAGAACCCTTTTTGGGCCATGATAAAACCCTTTTCACAGAAAATGGGGGTTCCGAAAGGGTCAAGTGAACCAAGAAAATGGTTCTTCTATAGGGACAGCTGAGAAGAACCCATTTCCGATCACTTCCTTTTCTTAGGTAGTGAGTCATTAATTATGTGGTTGAATTTTTTATACCAAGTATAATACCGTCTGTTTATTACTAATAACAGTATTTTGAAAAATACGTCTCTCACCGTTCTATCTCTCTCTTTGTGATACAAAATAAGCAGGTACTTAAAGTAATCTTTGGCGAGCCGGATCGGCCCATGGAGTGATACAAAATTGACAATTCCCACAAATACTCTTCAGCCAGTGACATAATCTTCTCTGCCTACATCAGGAAATCCGAGGACAAGCCAGGCCCGGACAGCTGTGGGGGGCTAAGATGCCCATTTGGGAGATGCTGATTGCAAGAGTATTTTGGGAATTATGTCATGTTTTTGTAATACACTATGGGCCGATCGGTCTCGCACAAAAGATTACTTTTAAGAATTACCTGCTTATTTTGATCACCAAAGAGAGAATAGATAGAACGTGTGAGAGAGTATTTGTCAAATACTTGTTATTCAGTAATAACAGACGGTATATAACATTGGCTATAAAAGAATTCCAACACCATATTATACTCACATACCTAGAAAAAAGTGATCGGAAAGGGTTCTTCAGCCTGTCCCTATATATAAGATACCATTTTGGTTCCACTTGACCCCTTCGGAACCAATTTTCTGCTGAAAAGGGGTTTTACATGAAAACCCAAAAAGGGTTCTACCATGAACCCAAAAGTGGTTCGACTGGACCAAAAAGGATTTTCCAAAAGGTTCTCCTATTAAGTGCGAGAGCATCGAATCACCCTTTTAGGTTCTGAGATTTAGCACCCCCATTTTTTTCAAGATGCATGTGGTAAAGAAAACTTATTCAAAATTGTTTGTGCGAAATGGTTACCCATCAGTTCAATTCAAAGGTGATGCAGGTGTTTAGTCAAGCAGAAGTGCTGTTACAGATATGTATTTATAGTGTGCATATTTTGGTAACAGCTCCTTGACCAAGCATTAGGAAAAATAAATAATCTGACCCGTAAATTACCCACTAAAGGCTGAAATAATTAAGGAAACCAGAACAATAGCATCAAACACAGTCAGAGACAGCTTACTATCTGTTCTCTTTCCTTATTGGTTCTGACCTGCAGTGGAAGATAGCTTAGAGACAGTTACTATCTGTTGGTTCTGGACCTGAGTGGAATACTTAAAGGACAGTTACTATCTGGTGGTTCTGGACCTGCAGTGGAAAGAAGACTTAGATACAGTTACTATCTGTTTGGTTCTGACCTGCAGTGAAAGCCTTTAGAAGACAGTTACTATGTGTTGGTATCTGAGCGCAGTGCAGTGGACCAGCCTTAGATAACATTTTACTATCTGTTGGTCCTCTGACCGCAGTGGAGCCCTTAAAGATAGTTACTTAATCTGTTTGGTTCTGACTGCAGTGGAAGACTTAGAGACAGTTACTATTCTCTGTTGGTTCTGACCGGCAAGTGGTAAGACTTAGAGGACAGTTACTGATCTGTTGGGTTGACCTGCAGTGGAAGACTTTAGAGACAGTTTACTATCGTGTTGGTTCTTGACCTTAGCAGTGAAGCCTAGAGAACAGTTACTATTCGGGTTGGTTCGTAAAACCTGCATGGTGGAAGACTTTAGAGACAGTTACTATCTGTGGGGTTCTGACCTGCAGTGGAAGCTTAGGAGACAGTTACTATCTGTTGGTTCTGACCTGCAGTGGAAGCCCCAGGAGACACCGTTACTTATCTGTTGGTTCTGACCTGCAGTGGGAAGCCTCAGAGACAGACTATACTGTTGGTTCTTGACGCAGTGGAAGGCCTCAGGAGACAGTTACATCTGTTGGTTTCTGACCTGACCAGTGGAAGCCTTTAGAGACAGTTACTATCTGATTGGTTGCTGACCTGCAGTGGAAGCCTTAAGACAGTTCCCACTGATCTGGTTTTGGTTCTGACCTGGCAGGGAAGCTCTTAGAGAACAGGTACTATCTGTTTGGTTCTGGACCTGACAGTTGGAAGCCTTAGCGAGACAGTTACTATCTGTGAGTTCTGACCTGCATTAGAGAGGCCGTGTAGAGACAAGTTGACTATCTCGTTGGTTCTGAACCGTGCAGTGGAAGTCAGAGATTCACTGCAGCCAAAGCCCGATGTGTTGGGGTGCCAGTCCAACACATCACCGTGGACCGGAGCTTCGTCTTTATGTGCTTAATGAGCCACCTCAGGGGGCACAGAGGTCACAGAGGTTCTCAAACGTCAAAGATTGCATAGATTCATACGGGACATAATCTCAAGTACACTACTGAGCCACTTTACAGGGTCAAGAGGGGAAAGGTTCAACAGTAGATTTCTTTCTGGGAACATCTTCAAAAATTGGTGCCTCAAACTTCCAGCCTTATGAGGTTACTTACGTGTAGGAACAGTCACAATAACAGTTATTAGTAAGAGCGTACAGTGAGATTGTCGTGAAGAGTGAACCGGATAGTGCCGACGAGGTAGGACTGGACTGTCCGTACTGACTTGAATGATGGTTCGCGCCTGTCTCTCACCAGTCGTTTCTCGCTTCTCGAAGTAGCAACAAGATGAGCTGCTCTCGCTGCCAGGGCAAACTTATTCTTCCAGAGGGGACCACTTGAACAAAGGTAGCAGCCCCGTGTGATCTCTACCAACTCCAGAGTGGGCTTTCCACACTTTGTCCTTCAGGTACCACACGTGATCGCATTACGTGGTTCCTATGCACACGTCACAGAGCGGATAAGTCGAATCGGAGCCCAGCGACGCCTGGAAGGGTTTTAGGAAATAAGGGAGACAATGAAGAGAATTGATGCAGTTGGGAATGTTCAGACTAGCACCGTGAGAGTTGTGTGTGGTGTGTGGTTGTGTGTGTGTGTGTGGTGTGTGTGGAGAGAAGGCTATTGTGTGGACATGTGTGTGTGTGTGTTCGTGTTGTGTGTTCAGTGGATTACAGGACTAACCAATGAGTTTCACTTCCTGGCTGTCTTATGGCTGAGTTCCCAAACGCTTATGGCCCTGGTCTTCACTAGTACACTATAGGGTAAATTAGGGCCCTGGTCTACACTAGTACACATATCTAGGGAATAAAAGGGCCCTGGTCTACACTATACCACCTAATAGGCCGAATAGGGCCTCCTGGTCTCCACTAGTACCACTATAGGGAATAGGGCCCCTGGTCTACACTAGCTTACACTATAGGAATTCCCGCCCTGGTCTACACTAGTACACTATAGGGCAATGGGCCCTGCGTCTACACTAGACACTAGAGAGATAGGCCCCTGGTCTACACTAGTACACTATTAGGGAATAGCCCTGTCTTACCAACTAGTTACACCTATAGGAATAGGCCCTGGTCTACACCTAGTTACACTCTAGGGAAAGGGCCCTGGTTCTACACTAGTACACTATAGGGAAATAGGCCTGGTCTACACTAGCCCTACACAATAGGGAATAGGGCCCTGAGTCTACACTAGTACACTCATAGGGGAAATAGGGGCCTGGTCTTACACTAGTTACACTATAGGCGAATACCCCGGGCCCTGGTCTACACTAGTACCCCTATAGGGAAATAGGGGCCCTGGTCTACAACTAGTACACATAGAGAATAGGCCCTGGTTCTACCATTAGTACACTATAGCAGAATATGGGCCACTGCGTGTCCTACACTGAGTACACTATAGGGATAGGAGAGCCATTTTGGCGTCTCATTTAATATTGTGGTACCTGTCCAGATCGTCCCTTTGGTCTCCTGGTATGTGGGAAGAAGTACCGGTGATTCGTCCTTTGGGTCTCATGTTATGTGATTTAGGAGTACCTGTGATTGTCCTTGGGCCTATCATTGTATGTTGGGTACCAGTATTCGTTCCTTGGTCGCATCGTATGGGGTCAATAGGTACCTGTTGATTCGTCCACTGTGCTCAGTCAGCTCGTGGACTCTTTGGCCCACTCGGGTTCCCCTTCTTCTCATAGATGATCACCACACTTGCTGTTGGGGCTGACAGCAATCTCGTGGAGATAAGACATCATACGTCACTACAATATCTTGATTAACAACAACTAATGCACACAAATATTGGAAGAGAAGGAGAGACATTCTTTACGTCACTTACAGATATTTGATTAACAACAACTAATTGCACAGCAATTATCCTGTGGTGAGGGGAGAGACATTCTTTACGTCATACAATATCTTGATTAAACAACAACAATGAGCACAGCAATATCTGGTGAGGGAGAGACATCTTTATGTCTACTATCAATATCTATTAACAACAACTAATGCACATGCAATATCTGGTTGAAGGGAGAACATTCTTTACGTTCACTTTGATAATATCTGATTAACAACAACTAATGGCTCACAGCAAATATCTGGTGAGGGAGAGACCATTTTTTACGTCACTACAATATCTTAATAACAATTAACAACAACTAATACACAGCAATATCTGGTGGGGGGGGAGAGGCATCTCTGCATCGCTACATCATCTTGATTAACATGTAACTAATGTGTAATGGATAGAAACATGCTGATTGACAGTGGCACACACACACACACACAAACGCACACACAAACGCACACACAGACTCACACACAGACACACACAACATTGCATATAATGTGGAGGAGAGATGTCAATAATGCATTTATGTATCATATACGACACGTACAGAAACATACAGTACATTGTATATGTATACACAGCAAATTCTCCAGTGGTGAATCAACACTGACAGTGTTCAGTTCAACACTGGGCCAGTGTGTATAAGTGTCCACGCTTTTCAGTGTTAAATCACTGTTAAAGGAAATTAGCACTTTTAGTGTTATACAAGAACACCTCATATTTAACACCAGGAAGTGTATATAGTTTTCACCAATGGTGTTTGCAATGACACCTCATAGTATCTTTTAACAATTACACCAATTAGGCCTAGTTTCACTCTAGTAAAAAGGTCTGAAACTCATGGTTTACAGGCCACATCTGGCCTTGAAGTAGGGTAGGTAACTTTCCCCAAATTCCCAGCTATCCTGGTTGAAGGATTCCAGATTTTTGATTATTTCCTCCCATTTCCAGGAATCTTCCAACTGCGATTTCTGAAAAATCTGGAAATTATGGCAAAKTTACCAGAATTTTGCAACCCTACCTGCAAGTCACATTATGCTGGTTTGYAAAGTGATGTGTAATTCCTATTGGAACCCAGACAGAATGACTGCCAGGGTGAGCAACGTGGTGAGGAGAGTACGTAAGGCATTTAAAAAGGGAACAACCATTTCAGTAACGGGTGCAAAAAATCGAATTAAATGATTGGATTCGTTTTGAAAAGGTATGTTATTTGTCTCTGAGTAGCATAATATGAATCAATCAATCACTGTACAAGCAAAAACAAAGGCATCAAAAAACAATCCCCCAAAAAATCAACCTGCAGTAGAGCATGCTGGGAAATATGATAATGATTGCCGTGGTTTTGATGGGAACGTTATACTATCCACAGAATAAAACCAGAGAGGAAGAGGCAAAGCGAGAGATTTCACTCTCACCAAAATCTGTCCACGCGGGAATACAGCGTAATTCAATGTGTTTCTGTGGGCTTAATGAGCAGACTGATAAACAGACTTCCTGCCTTCCCGCCTTTGAGACAATGGCTCCTATTGTTAGCCTCTAGTCATTATATAATGATCTCTGGTAAAACTGGCACAATCACACACTCACAGTCAACACTGGTTATTAACATCAACACTGGGGTTGTCTACACTAATAGAGTTAATTTAACACCTGAACCAACACCGGGAATGTTACACTGAAAAACATCTACATTAGGTAACACTGGACAATTTGCTGTGTAGCAATGRCATTGTGTTAACCTTGTCCTCGGGCTCAATTGCTACTGCATATAGACGTTGGATAGAGGGAGATCCGGCTTGGGACCAGATTAGCATGTTTACCTACAATTTCTCTCTACATCAAAGATAACTGGTTTAATGTGGGATACTGGAGATAAACCACAATGTTCATGTCACATGTACTTTAACAGAATACTAAAGGGTACAGTCAGACTAGTAAAGGAGACGAAGAAGAAGAGTGAAGTCCAATGTCTCCCAAATGACACCCTATTCCCTACATAATGCTCTTTGGGTCCTGGTCAAAAGTAGTGCACTATATAGGGAATAGGGTACCATTTGGGCCCACATCTACAGTACGGAGCGTCTTACATCTCTGCTACATTTCCTCTGTTGATAATCACATTCCCCAGATCTTCAGACAACTTTAATGGACAGCAATTAGAGGRGGAAGAGGAAGTGCATCTGCAGACAGCMAGCAACACGAGGGGTTTGCRTCTCAACGGGCACCCTATTCCCTACATAGTGCACTACGTATGACTACAACCCTATGGGCCCTGGTCAAAAGGTAGTGCACTGTATAGGGAATTTGGGACGCATCCGAGGAGCCAGCAGGCCAGCTAATGGAGGTATAGACCGGGAGAAAGAGAGGTGTGTGTGTGTGTGTGTGNCATCTTTACGTCACTACAATATCTTGATTAACAACAACTAATACACAGCAATATCTGGAGAGAGGAGAGGCATCTCTGCATCTCTACATCATCTTGATTAGCATGTAACTAATGTGTAATGGATAGAAACATGCTGATTGACAGTGGCACACACACACGCAAGCGCACACAGACACACACAACATTGCATATTATGTGGAGGAGAGATGTCTATAATGCATTGATGTATCATATACAACACGTACAGAAACATACAGTACATTGTGTATGTATACACAGCAAATTCTCCAGTGGTGAATCAACACTGACAGTGTTCAGTTCAACACTGGGCCAGTGTGTATAAGTGTCCACGCTTTTCAGCGTTAAATCGCTGTTAAAGGAAATTAGCACTTTTAGTGTTATGCAAGAACACCTCATATTTAACACCAGGAAGTGTATATAGTTTTCACCAATGGTGTTTGCAATGACACCTCATAGTATTTTTTAACAATTACACCAATTAGGCCTAGTTTCACTCTAGTAAAAAGGTCTGAAACTCATGGTTTATAGGCCACATCAGGCCTTGAAGTAGGGTAGGTAACCTTCCCCAAATTCCCAGATATCCTGGTTGAAGGATTCCAGATTTTTTTATTATTTCCTCCCATTTCCAGGAATCTTCCAACTGCGATTTCTGAAAAATCTAGAAATTATGGCAAGATTTTTTACCAGAATTTTGCAACCCTACCTGCAAGTCACACAATGCTGGTTTGCAAAGTGATGTGTAATTCCTATTGGAACCCAGACAGAATGATTGCCTGGGTTAGCAACATTGTGAAGAGAGTACGTAAGCCATTTAAAAAGGGGACAACCATTTCAGTAACGGGTGCAAAAAATCTAATT
Source organism: Salvelinus sp. IW2-2015 (assembly GCF_002910315.2). NCBI lineage: Eukaryota > Metazoa > Chordata > Actinopteri > Salmoniformes > Salmonidae > Salvelinus > Salvelinus sp. IW2-2015. The sequence goes on along the minus strand of NW_019945481.1, from coordinate 32,679 downwards.
AACTGATTGTATTCGTTTTGAAAAGGTATGTTATTTGTCTCTGAGTAGCATAATATGAATCAATCAATCACTGTACAAGCAAAAACAAAAGAATCAAAAAACAATCCTAAAAAAATCAACCTGCAGTAGAGCATGCTGGGAAATATGATAATGATTGCCGTGGTTTTGATGGGAACATTATACTCTCCACAGAGTAAAACCAGAGAGGAAGAGGCAAAGCGAGAGATTTCACTCTCACCAAAATCTGTCCACGCGGGAATACAACGTAATTCAATTAGTTTCTGTGGGCTTAATGAGCAGACTGATAAGCAGACTTCCTGCCTTCCCGCCTTTGCGACAATGGCTCCTATTGTTAGCCTCTAGTCATTATATAATGATCTCTGGTAAAACTGGCACAATCACACTCTCACAGTCAACACTGGTTATTAACATCAACACTGGGGTTGTCTACACTAATAGAGTTAATTTAACACCTGAACCAACACCGGGAATGTTACACTGAAAAACATCTACATTAGGTAACACTGGACAATTTGCTGTGTAGCAATGACATTGTGTTAACCTTGTCCTCGGGCTCAATTGCTACTGCATATAGACGTTGGATAGAGGGAGATCCGGCTTGGGACCAGATTAGCATGTTTACCTACAATTTCTCTCTACATCAAAGATAACTGGTTTAATGTGGGATACTGGAGATAAACCACAATGTTCATGTCACATGTACTTTAACAGAATACTAAAGGGTACAGTCAGACTAGTAAAGGAGACGAAGAAGAAGTGACCAGGACCCCCCCCAAAAAAGGAAAAGCCATTTAAATGTTAAAAAAAAGGGGGAAAAAAAAATAAGGGGGTTTTTTTGTTTGGGGGTCCCCAAATTTGGGGAAAAAAAAAAAGAAACCAAAATTGGGATTCACT
>NW_019945481.1:20536-28980 GCF_002910315.2 Salvelinus sp. IW2-2015 | reverse complement strand
ATGCTAGCTAGCTAATGGTAGTTAGTCTGGTTTTCGAGGCAGGCACCATTCGTCTGTATGCTCGCAAGCGGACCCTTGCTTAATATTCCGTAATAATGCATTTAATTTTTAATAACTGTTTGGAAAGCATATGAATTAATATTCTGAGAATTCTGAAACGATTAACGTTAGCTAAAAGGCCCGCAGAGGTCTTTTGATTAACAAGCCATCTTGGAAACCTAGCTATCTTGCTAGTAACGTTAGCCAATTTGCGTTATCATAACAAACGGGAAGACGGCGAGATACAGGTTTTAATCAAGCAATATCCTCATACACGCAGCGCTCCACACATACATCGAGACTATTTAGAACAAAATTAAGACAAACCGCTTACCAAACCAGATTGAAATGCTTCTTTATTTCGGAAACTGACAGTTCCTCGTCCCTGTTTTTCCCCTCAGTCCTTAGTTGGACGGCTGCCCTACCGGAATCAGGTTTGGACCAATCTCTGCCTCGTTCTGGTATATACGTCACCTTAACTACCTTAAAGGGCAAGGCCTTTTTTTTGTACTGCCAACACTTCCACAGAAAGTGAGTGTTTTGATAACAAGTATTTTCGTTTACTGCATATCAACATTTACTGCATATCAAACATTTTTTTGAGGGAAAGTCTTATTCTGTAAACTACTACCAGGTGTACTGTTGAGGGCAAGTCTTATTCATTCAAACTACTACAGGTGTACTGTGAGTGAAAGTCTTTTCTGTTAAACTACTACAGGTGTACTGTTGAGGGAACGTCTTATTCCGTTAAACTACTACAGTGTACTGTTGGGAAAGTCTTATTCCGTTAAACTACTACGGTGTACTGTTGAGGGAAAGTCTTATTCTGTTAAACTACTACAGGTGTACTGTTGAGGGAAAGTCTTATTCTCTTAAACTACTACAGGTGTACTGTTGAGGGAAAGTCTTATTCTGTTAAACTACTACAGGTGTACTGTTTGAGGGAAAGTCTTTATCCGTTAAAACTACTACAGGTGTACTGTTGAGGGAAAGTCTTATTCTGTTAAACTACTACAGGTGTACTGTTGAGGGAAGTCTTATTCTGTTAAAACTACTACAGGTGTACTGTTGAGGGAAAGTCTTATTCTGTTAAACTACTACAGGGTGTACTGTTGAGGGAAAGTCTTATTCTGTTAAACTACTACAGGTGTACTGTTGAGGGAAAGTCTTATTCTTTAAACTACTACAGGTGTACTGTTGAGGGAAAGTCTTATTCCTGTTAACTACTACAGGTGGTACTGTTGAGGAAAGTCTTATTCTGGTTCAAACTACTACAGGTGTACTGTTTGAGGGGAAAGTCTTATTTCTGTTAAACTACTACAGGTGTACTGTTGAGGGAAAGTCTTATTCTGTTAAACTACTACAGGTGTTACTGTTGAGGGAAAGTCTTATTCTGTTAAACTACTACAGGATGTACTGTTGAGGGAAGTCATCTGACAGTATGTATGTTATCTTCATCCTCCACCAACCTTTGTCCCAGGTGCTTGCGCAATAGCTGAATACGCAGACACACCCTCTTCTCTCCTCCTCGCTTCTGTGTGTCTCTCAATCTCGCTCTACTTCCTTCTTCTTGTGTCCTCTCCAGTCCTGCCCTGCACTGCTTCATTCGTGTCGACTGCCCAGAGTCCGCGAATACAACCCTGCTACAACCACACACACAGAGAAGTTGTTTTACATCATCTTATGGTTCCTGTCCACTGGAGGAAGGAGAGGTAGGAGGGAGAGACTGGTTTCGGTTGACATTTCCTTGTTTTCTTAGTTGCATTGGGTTTCTATGGTTTTCTATGGCGTGGTCTTTCCTGTTTGAGTGTGTGTCTGTGTCTTGTCTGTGTCTGTGTGTGTGTCTGTGTCTGTGTGTCTGTGCCTGTGTCTGTGTCTGTGTGTGTGTATCTTTGTCTGTGTGTGTTTTGATCTCTATGCTAATTAGGTGTGATAAGAAAGCACTCTCAGTTCAGTTCCTTGTCAGATACTGGGACTGGGAGGCATTGCAGAAAGGTCTTATAATGCCACGTATCAAGGGCATCAAGAATGTAGGAGTGACAGTATGAGAGGCATAGAGCAATGGAGGCAATCAAGCAGGAAATTAAGGGTATGCAATGAACCAGTCTAATGTTGTTGTGCATAGGATCAATCAGAAAGTCCTTCTGGTCTTCTGAGTGTCTCCACCAAGTGGAAGGAATACACATTCTACCTATACAAAAATATATACTGCAGGGTTGACTGTATCTGAATCCATGGTTTTTCCCCACTGTGTCAACACAGCTAGCAGGCAAGAACAACCATGTAAAGATGAAAGGTAGCCTTTATGTGTTTACAAAGTATGTGCCAACACTGACGACCAACGCCGCAGTTAGTTTCCTTGCTCAACTCGTTGCTCAACTCAACAGAAGTCGATGCTCAACTTAATATTGACCTAAACGGGCACGATTATAGTAAGATACAACTAAAAACAATTCAGACATTCAACCAGTTTCTGAAATACACTGGGGGTTGAGTTGCTTGGGGGCAAATTTGCTCCTAGAGTTTGCCTAGGCCTACAATCTAACTTTATCTAACCCAATCTGTCTCACTTTTAACCCTCCCTTCCTGGTTTTACTACAGTAGAGTTCCAACAATCCTGAGAAGAAGAAGATTCCGATCCCAGGCACATCTCAGAACCTGTGGAACCTTGTTGAGCATGTCTCTGTACAGCTTTGGGCTGGAGCCTCTCTCCTGTCATGCCTGAATAAGGACAGGACACGTAAGTATCCTGCAGTAATACTTTAACCAGTCGCCCGCATTTCCAGCGCACGCACGCACGCACGCGCACGCACACGCACACACAACACCACACACACACACACCTCTCTTTCTCCCGGCTATACCTCCATTAGCTGGCTGCTGGCTTCCTCGATGCGTCCCAAATTCCTATACAGTGCACTACCTTTTGACCAGGGCCCATAGGGTTGTAGTCATACGTAGTGCACTATGTAGGAATAGGGTGCCCGTTGAGACGCAAACCTCGTGTTGCTTGCTGTCTGCAGATGCACTTCCTCTTCCCCTCTAATTGCTGTCATTAAAGTTGTCTGAAGATCTGGGGAATGTGATTATCAACAGAGGAAATGTAGCAGAGATGTAAGACGCTCCGTACTGTAGATGTGGGCCAAATGGTACCTATTCCCTATATAGTGCACTACTTTTGACCAGGACCCAAAGAGCATTATGTAGGGAATAGGGTGTCATTTGGGAGACATTGGACTTCACCTTCTTCTTCGTCTCCTTTACTAGTCTGACTGTACCCTTTAGTATTCTGTTAAAGTACATGTGACATGAACATTGTGGTTTATTCCAGTATCCCACATTAAACCAGTTATCTTTGATGTAGAGAGAAATTGTAGGTAAACATGCTAATCTGGTCCAAGCCGGATCTCCCTCTATCCAACGTCTATATGCAGTAGCAATTGAGCCCGAGGACAAGGTTAACACAATGCATTGCTACACAGCAAATTGTCCAGTGTTACCTAATGTAATGTTTTTTCAGTGTAACATTCCCGGTGTTGGTTCAGGTGTTAAATTAACCTATTAGTGTAGACAAAACCCAGTGTTGATGTTAATAACCAGTGTTGACTGTGAGGTGTGATTGTGCCAGTTTTACCAGAGATCATTTATATATGACTAGAGGCTAACAATAGGAGCCATTGTCCAAAGGCGGAAGGCAGGAAGTCTGTTATCAGTTCCTCATTAAGCCCACAGAAACAATTGAATTACGTTGTATCCCGCGTGGACAGATTTTTGGTGAGAGTTGATTTCACTTTGGTGTTTATTGTGACAGTAGTTTTGTCGTATGGTGCACGTTACTAAGTAGTTAGGTAGCTTGCCAACACTCACCAGTTTACATTATCTATGTAGGTAGTTGACTCAAGTTTTGTTTGTTTGCCCTTGTAAGTTATGTGATCAATTWAATTTTTATAATTGACACAGTCCCAAATCGATTAATTTATGGGGATTATGGACATCTCTCTCCAAATTGAAATATCTTCATATTTTGTCGATGTTTAATTCTCATTTTCAGTATACAGTAGGGTACACAGACCATAAATCAGGTTATGAAAAATTCCGTCGCACCCTGGTGTCACATGCCTGTCTGCTGCTGTCCTGGTTGTGCAGCGTTCTCCCTCTAACCAACGTTAGCTATACAAAGGAGAGTTGGCGAGTGTGGCGAACTAGACTGGTTCTGGTTGCCACATAATGCATTGCAATGTCCGTTGAATGCGAGTGAGAGTTTAGTCCGTTGGTTCAGCGGTRTGGTCTACTGTTATCCTGAGATTTTGAGTTGGGATGATACAATGGAGCTTTGTGTCAAGCATTTATCTCCCCCCTTTYTCTTTCGCTCTGTGGAATWTTTCAATAAATATGGGTTGTATTGACAATGGTGTTTGTTCTTCACTGGTTGCCCTTTTCTTGTGGCAACAGGTCACAAATCTTGCTACTGTGGTATTTCACCCAGATTAGCATTAGTGAGATTCTATCCCACCTCCTTCCCTCCCCCTCGCCCCCCCCTCTATACTCTCTCCAAAACCCCTCCCTTGCTCGTACGCCGATAATGTTTGTCCTCTCTCCCACTTTTCACACCTTAAGTTTCTCTCCCTCACTCTCTGTTATCATGTACACTCTCTTTTTTTTCTCTACACCCTCATGTTCTCTTCTTCTCACTGTACTTGTTTCTACTTCTATCTATCGAACACTACCCCTCTCTCCTCTACACCGGCTTTTCTGGTTCTCTCTCTCTTCTGTTTATAAACACTACCCCTTCTCTCCTGCTACACCTGTCTCCCGTGCATGTGTTTTCGTCTGTGTTTATCTCTTTTGCTGTTGTCCCCCAGGTCAATAGGTTGTGAGTGTGGCGTCGGGCAGTCAGCAGATGAGGAGGGAGAGGAGTCTGAGGGAGTGTGAGCTGTATGTGCAGAAACATAACATCAACAGTCTGCTGAAGATTGCATCGTACAGCTATGTACCTCCCGGCAGACAGACCCATGGCCTTCCTCACAGAGTACTTCGAGAGGCTGGAGAAGGTGAGGCTGGTGTGGGCAGGGTCTGTGTGTGTGTGGTTGATATTTGTAAACAAAGGCAATTATCCATTCTCAAAGGGACAGAAAAGTCCAATCCTACTCTACTCTAATGAGATTCAGATAATAGGAGCTCTATTCTACTCTCTGTGTTCCCACTAGAAGGTATACAGTAATAGAGCTCTATTCTTATTCTTACTCTCTGTGTTCACTAGAAGGTATACAGTAATAGAGCTATATTCTACTCTCTGTGTTCCCACTAGAAGGTATACAGTAATAGAGTATATTCTACTCTCTGTGTTCCCACTAGAAGGTTATACAGTAATAGAGCTCTATTCTACTCTCTGTGTTCCACTAGAAAGGTTATACAGTAATAGAGCTCTATTCTACTCTCTGTGTTCCCACTAGAAAGGGTATACAGTAATAGAGCTCTATTCTACTCTGTTCCCACTAAGAAGGTAAATACTGCTATATTCTATACTGTTCTACAACTGCAGTGCATTCGAGAAGACCCTTGACTATTTCCACATTTTGTTACGTTACAGCCTTATTCTAATATGGGATATCTACACACAATACCCGTAATGACATCACATATCCCCGTAATGACATCACAATGACCCCGTAATGAAAAGGCAAAAACAGGTTTTTAGATTTTTTTTTGTTGTTGCAAATGTATAAAAAAACAGATAGCTTATTTACATAAGTATTCAGGACCCTTTGCTATGAGACTCGAAATTGAGCTCAGGTGCATCCTGTTTCCATTGATCATCCTTGAGATGTTTCTACAACTTGATTGGAGAAAATTTAGTAAAATTTAAATTGATTGGGCATGATTTTGAAAAGCACACACCTGTCTATTTAAGTCCCACAGTTGACAGTGCATGTCAGAGCAAAAACCAAGCCATGGGGTTGAAGTAATTGTCCATAGAGCTCGAAGACAGGATTTGTTCAGGCACAAAGGGTACCAAAACATTTCTGCAGATTGAAGGTCCCAAGAACACAGTGGCTCCATCATTATTAAATGGAAGAAGTTTGGAACACCAAGACTCTTCCTAGAGATGGGGGCATGGCCAAAATGAGCAATCGGAGAAGAAGGCTTGGTCAGCGAGGTGACCTGAACCCGATGTCACTCTGACAGAGCTCCACAGTTCCTCTGTGGAGATGGGAGAACCTTCCAGAAGGACAACCATCTCTGCAGCACTCCACCAATCAGGCCTTTCTGTAAGTGGCCAGATGGAAGTCACTCCTCAGTGAAAGGCACATGACAGCCTGCTTGGAGTTTGCCAAAAGGCACCTAAAGGCCTGTCAGACCATGAGAAACAAAATTCTCTGGTTTGGATGAAACAAGAATTGAACTTTTGGCCTGAATGCCAAGTGTCACGTTTGGAGGAACCTGGCACCATCCCTACGGTGAAGCATGGTGTGGCAGTTTCATGCTGTGGGATGTTTTTCAGCTGGAGTGATTGGGAGACTAGTCAGGATCGAGGGGAAAGATGAACGGAGCAGAAGTACAGAGATCCTTGATGAAACCTGCTCCAGGGCGATCAGGATCTCAGACTGAGGCAAAGGTTCACCTTCTAACAGGACAACGACCCTAAGCACAGCTAAGACAACGCAGGAGTGGCTTCGGGACAAGTCTCTGAGTGTCCTTGAGTAGCCCAGCCAGAGCCCGGACTTGAACCTGATTTAACATCTTTGGAGAGACCTGTAAATAGCTGTGCAGCGACGCTCCTCATCCAACCTGACAGAGCTTGAGAGGATCTGCAGAGAGTCATGGGGTCTGAATACTTTCCGAATGCACTGTATTGGGGCACTACACTGACCTTTTTTACAAGGAGCACACAAGGAAATTTAGGAGCACAATGAAACATTGGAGGCAATAAGAGTCCCAGAATCCTTAATGTTTCTAGGTGCGCAGGTGCTCCTAAATAAGGGAGGGAGAGCTGCTGCTCTTGCTTTTCACAAAAGCGGAGCTTTTACGTCTGTAGTTTGTTGTTGGCCAATCATAAGCCATCAAAGCGCCAATAGACTATGGTCATAGAGCCTCGCTCTGTGTGAGGCAAAAAGTTAGGAGATATTTACTCAACGGAAGACTGAATTAAAAGTTAAAGGAGAAAGATGGGCTACAACGACCAAGAGCCAACAGGCAGGCTGCTACTTCATATTCTGAATGGAGTTGTTGTTGTTTGATAATGTAGGATGAGAAAGCGTACGCAGCCTCAGTTAGCCTAGCTAGCTAAACTAGCTTCTCCAGGGGTTTGATGCAGTCAAGACAGGTACTATATAATCTTAGTTGATGATAAATAGCCTAGCTATGGCAGCTATTGGTCTACTATAGCTCTCAGGTCAGCTTGGTTTTTATGCTGTCTCTCTCTCCCTCCCTCCCTCCACGAGTGTCTCACTCACATTACAGCCTCTTCCTCTCCTCCCCCTGCTAGAGCAGCACCCCCCCCCGTCGCGCTTTATCAGCTCCGGTTAATAAATAAACTTTTTTTTAAAGGGCTTTTCTGCTGCTTCCCTCACTCGGATCGGACCGGCTCTGGATCCGACCAGGTCTATAGGGAACGTGTCTAGTTGTTTTCGGGTCCGTTTAGAACGGACCTCTGTATTATTATCTATGTATATCGGGTCTGGGTGGGTAAGCCCCAGGTGAAGATCTCTGTTCTATTCTACTATAACTGAATCCGCCCCCCCCACCAGGAGGAGGCTAAGCAGATCCTACAGCAGCAGAAGTCCAACTCTCGCTCCGACTCCCGRGAGGATGAGGTGTCTCCTCCCATGAATCCCGTGGTGAAGGGGCGGCGGCGGCGCGGTGCCATCAGCGCCGAGGTCTACACAGAGGAAGACGCCGCCTCCTACGTCAGAAAGGTCAGGGGGGGTCAGCCCTCAGCCAATCACGCATCGCTACAGGTGCACCTGACCCTACCGTTATTACTACCAACTTCTTCTAGGCTACTTCCTGATCATCCACCCTTTTCCACAAGTGTCACCTTGCACATTACCCATCATGCATTTAAAAGCATAGGATTGGGGTAAGCGTTGGCTTTTACCATGGTAAAGTCCATGCAGATAAAGTGTGGGAGTGTACACTTCAGGAGAAGGGTGGAGAATCGGGCCTCAGCCACTACTTCAATCTGATTTAATATAATCTAACGACTGAAGGCAGTTGGCTTGTGATGAATGAAGCTGTCCCTTCTGCCTCTGCAGGTTATTCCTAAAGACTACAAAACGATGGCCGCCCTGGCTAAAGCCATTGAGAAGAACGTGCTGTTTGCTCACCTGGACGACAACGAGAGAAGGTACAACTGTTCACGGATGTTGTGCTAAACAGCGGTGTGCTACCGGTGCTGTGAAAAC
>NW_019945481.1:0-19485 GCF_002910315.2 Salvelinus sp. IW2-2015 | reverse complement strand
CCTTTATAGTGGTAGATTCTGTGTTGATACAGACTACCTATCTATGGTCTATATAGTGGTAGATCTGTTGTGTACAGACTACCTATCTATGGTCTATAGTGGTAGATCTGTTGTGTACAGACTATATGGTCTATAGTGGTAGATCTGTTTGTTAAAAAGACATTATGATGTAAGATAAAATACTGACAGATTCATACTGTAGGGAAAGCTATTTCCATCGGTGAGGTTGTTGCTCTCTCCCTCCCTCTCTCCCTCCCTCTCGCCCCTCTCTCTCCCTCCCTCTTGCCCCTCTCTCCTCTTTCTCTCTCTCACAGGTATATGTGAACAATGAGTGGGTGACCAATATTGGGGAGGGGGGCAGCTTTGGCGAGCTAGCCCTGATCTATGGGACCCCCAGGGCCGCCACGGTCCGAGCCAAGAGCAACGTCAAACTGTGGGGCATCGACAGAGACAGTTACAGGAGGATACTCATGGTGAGACTGGCTGGCTGGCAGAATGGGTTACTTCACCTCTACGTAGATATCATTTCATATACAATGTTATCAGGTGTTATTTTCCCTGCCAACAACATTATTGGGAGACATTGGTTTGAACAAATCGTCTCCATCTAGTTCCTGTTTACACACAGTGTCAGTTCACCCATTCAGAGGTCTCTAACAATGGTAGGAATTCCAGATGTCTGCGGCTACATCTGAACACAGTTAGTACACGTTTGGGTGTTATTATGGGACTTAACATGCTCTGTCTCTCTCTCTGTCTCTGTCGCTCTGTGTCTTTCAGGGAAGCACTTTGAGAAAGCGTAAGATGTATGAGGAATTCCTCAGCAAGGTGTCCATTTTAGGTGAGGAGTCACACATTCTACACATGACTACTCTGACCAACAAGCTGTTCAAAGAGTTGGAACAGTCTAACATGCTACCTACCTACCTACCTATTTGGTGTAGGTGGCTATGTATGGAATCTAGTCACTACAAACAAACCCAGCCGGTGATCTTTCCTGTCTTTCCCCCTCTGCTGTGTTGTTGAGTGGTGCTGTGGCGCCACCCTGTGGCCAGTGTGTGTATCAGCATCTGCCAGGCTGACTAGTGTGTGTCTGTGGTCCTCCACAGAGTCTCTGGACAAGTGGGAGAGGCTGACTGTAGTGTGTGTCTGTGGTCCTCTACAGAGTCTCTGGACAAGTGGGAGCTGACTTGTAGTGTGGAGTTGTCTGTGTCCTCTACAGAAGTCTCTGACCAATGGAGGACTGACGGTAGCTGATGCCTGGAGACCGTTCAGTTTGAGGACGAGACAGAAAGATCGGGTAGTACAGGGGAACCTGGAGATGAGTTCTCATCATCCTGGAGTAGGAGATTATTCTCGTGCATATATGTGTCGTGGAAAACCAGTTCAATATAACGCTTACCAAACTTGTGAAATCAAACATGCTTTTATACAATGTATACCACTGAAGCGCGTGAACACATGTCCGAATAGCTCAATATACACTAGGGGCAAGAACTGAAAACGGAGGAGGGAGAAGAAAAGGCCCAGAACCCCGAAAGAAACACCAACCGGAAAGAGGTTCGAACGCAGAACAACAACGGAGCTCCAACGACTATAAGCAGACAACATAAGTATATGCTCCATCCTTTATGCAAGATGAAAGCTTGTCCTTTCTGAAAGTCTATATCACCACCATAATATCTTTTAGTCAAGCTCCTGCTGTTTCAACGCCCAATAAACTCCGCATATCTGCTTTCAGTTAGATAATATAATGGTGAACGCCGGACAACTCTGCTCTAGATGTGTCACCGCAGATTTCTGATGTCTCTTGCCTTTCTCAACCTTAAATGTGTCAATGTACCGTGATCTGCCTTATTGGAAATCAGCAAGTTCTATCCTAGATAAGCCTTCTATCTAAGAAAGAGACGTTACATATAGGATCTTTTTATCATTAGTGTGATCAGCATACCATGTAATCTCTCGCCTAATTCATTAATGTTTCTAAGCTACTCTTGTGTAGGACGTGTGCTCGCCTACTCCTATTGTGTGTCCAATTGTCTTAGGCGCCGTATTCTCTGGATGTGTGCACTTAGCTGAATTCAGCAACTATATGTCTAGTGTGTCAGTTGCCATATTTTTAATGTTTCAGCTAGCTTATACCATCTATGTGGCTGGCGCGTAATACGTGAAGTATGATGGATAGGTATATTATATCGTATTCCATGATACTGCCCGAAGGACACACTCCATATGCTGGCTGTCTTTTTGGATTTTATTTACCTTTATTTAACTAGGCAAGTCGTGTAACAACAAATTCTTATTTACAATGGGGGCCTACCCCGGCCAAACCTGGACGACGCTGGGCAATTGTGCGCCGCCCTGTGGGACTCCCAATCACGGCCAGTTGTGATACAGCCTGGAATGGAACCAGGGTCTGTATGACTCCAGCACTGAAATGCAGGCCTTAGACCGCTGCCGCCCCTCGGGAGCAGTTAGTTTCCTTGAGAATAGAGGTGTAGGTTTACTTTTCACTTCCTGTATCGTTGGACCAGAGAAGAAGCACCCTTGAATATCTCCTGGATAATATGTTACGCAACTCGCTACTGTAGTGTTTATTTCTAAAGGCTTTCACTTGCACTGGTCTGTCCTGTGTTAAAGCAGTGGGACTCTGTCTCTCTCTCTGTCTCTCTGTCTCTGTCTTCTTCTGTCTGCTTCTGCTGTCTCTCTCTGTAGCTCGTCTCTTGTCTTATGTGTTTCTCTCTCTCCTCTGTCTCTCTCTCTCTCTGTCTCTCTGTCTGCAACTGTGTCTGTCCTGGCCGTTGTCTGTCTGCTGTCTCGTCTGTCTGTCTGTCTCTGTCTGTCTCTGCTTCTCGTGTCTCATTCTTCTTCTTGTTTCTCTCAGGAAAACGGCATCAACAGTATCACCATTCTTTTAACTGTCAACTTTGGGCCTATGTGTTCTGGCCCCTTCTCACCCTTCATCAGGACTTCTGGTAATGTGCTTGTTGTTCCTGAGTTTCCTCTCCTGGTGTGCAGGGTTTCAGCGGCGTGCTCCAGAGACGCTCAAGAGTATGAAGAGTTTGTGGAGTGGGAGACTGGCCCTCCGGACTATTTTGGTAAGTGACTGACTGGACTACTAGCCTGGCTCCCATATTCAGTGGGTCTCCTTCTATAACTGGTCCGCAGATCATGGTCTCTTCTATTAGCCTGGTCCCAAGAAATCAGTGGTCTCCTTCTATAGCCTGGTCCCATATCGTGTCTCCTTCTATAACCTGGTCCCAGATCAGTGGTCTCCTTTATAACTGGTCCCAGATCCAGGTGGTCTCCTTCTATAACCTGGTCCCAGATCGTCGTCTCCTTCTTAGCCTGATCCCAGAATCAGTGGTCTCCTTTCTATAGCCTATCCCAGATCAGTGGTCTTCTATAACCGGCAGATCAGTGGTCTCCTTCTATTAAACCTGGTCCAGATCAGTGGTCTCCTTCTATAGCCGGGTTCCCAGATCAGTGGTCTACCTCTATAACCTGTCCCGGATTCAGCTGGTCTCCTTCTATAACCTGGTCCCGGATCAGTGGTCTCCTCTTCTATAACTGTCCGGACAGGTGGCTCTTCTATAACCTGGTCCGGAGCAGTGGTCTCCTTCTATAAACTGCCCATCAGTGTCTCCCTCTATAACCTGTCCCGGATCAGTGGTCTCCTTCTATACCTGGTCCCGGATCAGTGGTCTCCTTCTATACCCTGGTCCCGGAGAATCAGTGGTCTCCTTCTATAACCTGGTCCCGGATCAGCTTGGTCTCCTTCTATAACCTGGTCCCGGATCAGTGTTCTCCTTATAACCCTGGTCCCGCGATCAGAATGGTCTCCTTCTATAACCTGGGTCCACCCGATCATGGTCTCCTTCTATTAACCTTCGTTCCCGGTAATCAGTGGTTCTCCTTCTATAACCTGGTCCCGGCATCAGTGGTCCCTTCTATAACCTGGTCCCGGATCGTGGTCTCCTCATTATAACCCATGGTTCCCGGATCAGTTGGTCATCCTTCTATAACCTGGTCCCGGAATCAGTTGTCTCCTTCTATAAGCCCTGTCCGGGAACCAGTTATAGAGGAGGGACCACTGTCCGGAGACCATCTGGGAATCAGTAGGTAATCTACCATACATATAAGACTGGAGTAAAACCAAACAAGTACAGATTTGATAGCTTACCAACATACCATATAGCGAGAAGTCAGTAGTGTAGGATAGTGACAGGGGAGATTAGCATGAATGCCCAACAAGGCCCTAAGATATGTAATGTTAACGGAAGGCTGTGTGGGTGATGGGCTAATCTAGTGGTGTGGAGCTGTGTGGGTGTAAGAAGCATGATGTAGGGATGATGGAGCTGATGTGGCGCTGTTTTTTTTTGTGGGTTTGTTTTGGAGGGCTTGTGGTTTGTGTTGAGCTGTGTGGAGCTGTGTGGGTGTGGAGCTGTGTGGGTGTGGAGCTGTGTGGGTTGAGCTGTGTGGTGTGAGCTGCTGTGGGTATGGTGCTGTGTGGTGCTGTGTGGAGCTGTGTGGGTTGTGGAGCTGTGTGGGTGTGGTGCTGTGTGGTGTGGTGCTGTTGGTGTGGTGCTGGTGGGTTTAGAGCTGTGTGGTTTGTAGAGCATGATTTGTGGGTTGTGTGCTGTGTGAGGTGTGGTTGCTGTGTGGGTGTGTGCCTGTGTGGGTTGTGGCTGATGTGGGTGTGGAAGCTGTGTGGGTGTGTGGAGCTGTGTGGGTGTGGGGCTGTGTGGGTGTGGGTGCGCTGATGTGAGCTGTGGGTGGGTGTGGAGCTGTGTGGGTGTGTGGCTGTGATGTGTGGGTGTGTGAGAGCTGTGTGGTGTGTGGAGCTGTTGGAGCTGTGAGCTGTTGTGGGTGATAGAGCTGTGTGATGGTGAGGAGCGTGGGGCTGTGTGGGTCATGTTCCTCTTCCTCCCTTCTCTTCAGTTGGTTGTTTCTAATAGTTGTCGCTCTTGTCCAGTCTGTCCCAGGTTGAGATCGCCCTGTGATGAACCGTCCCCGTGCTGCGACCCGTGAGTCTCCAGCGGCCCTCTGAAGTGTGTCAAGCTGGACCGGCCGCGGTTCGACGCGTTCTGGGGCCCTGCTAGACATCCTTGAAGAAAGAACAATTCAACAATACAACAGCTCGTCTCTTCTCTCCGTCTGGCCTTTTATGTCTTGCTCCTCACTCCTCTTCTACTTCCCTCCATCTCCCTCCACTCTTCTATCCTCTATCCCTCCTTCTATCCCTCCCTTCTATCCTCACTCCTTCTTCATCCTCCTCCTTCTATCCTCTATCCCTCCACTCCTATCTGCTTATCCTCCCTCCTCTATCCTCGCCACTCATCTATCCTTCTCACTCCTTCTTCTGCTATCCCTCCACTCTCTCCCTTCCTCATCTCATCCTCCACTCCTTCTATCGCCCTCACTCTCTATCCTCCACTCCTCTTCTCTATCCCTCCACTCTTCTTTCCTACTCTCTACCTCCACTCCTTCTATCGCTCTGTCACTCCACTCCTTTCTATCCCTTCCAACTCCTTCTATCGCTCTTCACTTCCACTCCTCTATCCCTCCGCACTCCCTTGCCCCGGCTCCCCCTCCTCCAACATTCCACAATGCATCTTCTTCATGTTCTACTCACATCAGACACTTGGACTGTGTTGGGTATGTTCGTGACCCAACTATGACACTATTGACATGATCTTGTTGAGGCACAATGTTTTGTATTTAAGTACTATTACGGATAGTTGTCTCGTTTTCGACGCAACGTTAGGAGTTCCAACTACGGTCGTCAGACCCAGGCCGTAGACCGGTACCAATCCAATGGGCCTTATTTCCCCATCTCTCTGCGGCAGCTTAATTGTGTGGACGCAACGAGCTGTCTGTGTCGAACTTGTCAATGTATACTAAACGTGGTGTTCTGGTATCGCAACTTGTAATGTCCGCGTATTAGACACACCAGAGTCTTCTGGTTAGATCCATTGATAAGACTCTGATGTGTGAGGACTGACACATGTCCTGAGTATCTGTAACGTCAGACTCAGAAGACATGGTATGTCTGTGTCGACGACACACCATTGGGATGGTTCAATAGATCAGTAAGGCGTTTCGACCCAGGTCGATAGACCAGTTGTTCAGCCGAGTTCTTCAGACCACGGATCAAAATACTAGGTCCTTGTTACCATGTTCTCTGCTGTCGGGACACTGACTTAAGGACAACCACCATGGCAGTAGTCTGGTGTTGGTCCAGAAGACCTTGTAATGTGTGGACTAGACACACCATGAGGTCTGGTCCTGGTTAGGATCCAGAAGACCATCTGTAATTGTGTAGGACTTCGACACACCATGAGTCTGTCCTGGGTAAGAGCCAGAAGACCTCTGATTAATGTGTGGACTAGACACAACCATGGGGTCTGTCCTGAGTCAGGTCCAGAAGCCATTGAATGTGTGGATGGACTCGAGGACACCATGAGTCTGTCCTGGTTAAGGATCCAAAGACTTGTAATGTGGTGACTAGACACACCATGAGTCTTGTCCTGAGTTAAGGATCCAGGAAGACCTTGTAATGTGGTGGGACTCGAGACACACCTGATCTGTCCTGGTCAGACCAGAATTACCTATGTGAATTGTTGACTGGATCGGACACACCAGGAGTCTGTCCTGCGTTAAGCGTCCAGAAGACCTTGTAATTGTGCACTCGACACACCATGAGTGTCACAATGGACCAAACACCAGGGGGCCAATGTGTCACAAAGAAATGAGTACCTTGTTGACTTGTTAAGAGAGAGGAAGGAGTGAATTGGAACCGCAAATGTGTCATGACATTAAGCATATTGTGTCATGACATTAAGCATATTGTGCATGACATTAAGCATATTGTGTTCAGTTGCAGTCTGACATTCTTAATGTCTGGGACAAGACTAAAGTGACTTGGAGGGAGGGGGGGAGACCATCTTTAGAGAAATGTTGTTTTGAATAGATATCCACCAAAGGCTGATCTGTGTTCTTATACTTACCTTTTATAGTTGTTTTCTGGAATGTTCTTTGAGGGTGTTAAGAAGCTGTGTTTCTACACCATGAGGTTGAGGGAGGGGTTGTCCCAGGTCCAGTGGTGGTGTGGCTACTCTCTCCTTATTGGAAGTTTTTCTATCTCTCTTTACCCCCCTTTCTCTCCCTTCCCATCTTGTTTCTCCTCCCCCACCCCGGTCGTTGGGATGAATCTTTATAGGTGTCATTGTGTCTGGGCGTTGGTTTAAAATGCTCCGTTCAGGAAAGGGGAAAACAACGTTTAGTCTACTCTGCCTGTTTCCTGGTCACAGAAAGCAGAACGTCAAGTTACTCTGACCAGGGTCAAGTTGATCAGTCTTAAGGGATGTTCACTATTTCACTTTGTGCTACGTGTGTCCATTTAGCTTCTAAATAAGAGTTTTATAACAGGTGACGGTTGTGAGGAAAGCATGTTACAACTCAACGCTAATTCAACCTCCTCTAGTTGAATCAAGAATGTGGACCGTTCTGATATCAACCCTGGTTGGTGTAATAGTAGTGTTTCATCCCGTGGATGGACATGTCCAGTTGTCATCCAGCTTCCTAAACACCTCCCATGTCAAAACACATTGATAAAGGATAGTGTTCTGTTTCTGAAAACAGCTGTTTTTCCACCCCTTCATTGAAGTGTTAGTTACAAGACTGAACCCTCATTATAAACTGTCTTTTTTGAAGTGCCTGGTTCTATTGACACTCTCTTAGAATTCACAATTAGAACCAGAAGGATTCCGGTTCCAAACATCATGGAGTCGAGTGTTTTCAATGTTTGGGGTCTAACATTTATCTAACCATTTTTAGTTTGAACCTTTTTTTTGTTGTCTTTTTGGAAAAAACCCATGTTTGTTCTAATCCCAAATACAGTATATTGTTGTCAACTGGACATTTGCCATTTTAGAATTTTTGATGAATATTTTGTAATGTACTTATATAGTATAGCGTTAGCGTAAGACTCCCTTCCCTCTCGAGCATAACGCTATCCAACGTGTTACTGCTGTTATTTTCATGGAAATTATAAAGAATCCATCAAAACTGTGATGTATAGCGATTTGGATACAAATCAGTCCTGTATAGACTAGTCCTCTGAAAGTAACTGTTGAATCAAATCTGTTGTTATGGACGTGTGTGTATGTTCCAAATGGAACCTATTCCCTATATAGTGCACTGCCTTTGACTAAGTAGTGCACTATATAGCACTAGGGGTGCCATTTTGGAGGCATGCAGTGTTTTATTTCCACCGTGGTGTGTTGTCCTGGATGAAGCGTTTCCAGCTGAACTAGTATCAGGCTGGAATGGACTTGGCCTTGCTACATCTCATGGTTGATGGATTTCTGCTGTTTTACATTTTTACTGTTCAACTGTCCTTGGTGTATTGTGTTAATAAATTTGATTTTTTTTTTATTTGGCAGGCTGTGTGCGTGTCTGAAAATGCCATTCTGTTTCCTATATGCCCCATAGGCTCGGGTTCAAAAAAAGTAGTGCACTATATAGGGTGTCATTGGGCTCGGGTCAAAAGTAGTGCACTATATAGGGTTCATTGGGCTCTGGTCAAAAGTAGGTGCACTATTATAGGGAATAGGGTGCCTTTTCAGACACACACAGTGTATCTAGTTGATGCCCTGCACCCAATGTTGAAATAATGTTAGTTGATGGTTTTCTATGTTCTCTCATGGAGGCCACAGTAAAATGAAGTAGTAAGCTATTCTAGGCTACTGCTTCTTGTATAACTTGCCGACTGAAGTGGTTGATGGCCCTCATGAATCCCTAGTACATCTGATGGGGGATCCACAGTGGGAGGACTTGGAGGGATCAGAACTCCAGCAGTGGGAGGACTTGGGGGATCTAGAACTCCAGCAGTGGAGGACTTGGAGGGAATCTAGAACTCCAGCAGTGGGAGACTTGGGGGGATCTAGAACTCCAGCAGTGGGAGGACTTGGGGGGATCTAGAACTCCAGCAGTGGGAGGACTTTGGGGGAATCTAGAACTCCAGCAGTGGGAGGACTTATGGGGGAATCTAGAACTCCAGCAGTGGGAGGGACTTGGGGGATCTAGAACTCCAGCAGTGGGAGGACTTGGGGGGATCTAGAACTCCAGCAGTGGAGGACTTGGGGAAATCTAGAACTCCAGCAGTGGGAGGACTTGGGGGGAATCTAGAACTCCAGCAGTGGGAGGACTTGGGGGGAATCTAGAACTCCAGCAGTGGGAGGACTTGGGGGGAATCTAGAACTCCAGCAGTGGGAGGACTTGGGGGGAATCTAGAACTCCAGCAGTGGGGGACTTGGGGGAATCTAGAACTCCAGCAGTGGGAGGACTTGGGGGAATCTAGAACTCCAGCAGTGGGAGGACTTGGGGGGAATCTAGAACCCAGCAGTGGGAGGACTTGGGGGATCTAGAACTCCAGCAGTGGGAGGACTTGGGGAATCTAGAATGGGTGGCTATTGTCCTCTTTCTCACATACTGATTTGATGCGTTAAGTTCCAATCAGAGAGTCAAACACCTTTCTATCCCTTTTATATTTAGTGGTTTGTGTCTCATTCCATGTTTTTAATTTATTTGTAGATCATTCATTCACTCTAACAACTAGGGGTGTAAAATTCTGGTTATTTTCCTGGTTGGAGTTCTGGGAAAACTTGGAAAGTTAGCGTCATTCTGAAACCTTACTAACTACAGTGTTCTGTCTGTAGATGAACGGTCAGTGAGATGTTTCTGACACACTAACAACAATCACCATTATAGCTTTACCAGGTCTTGTGCGACACCACTGTAAGTACCATAACTGTAAGGTGCATTATGTACCAGAATCCAAACAGTCCGAGACGTTGACTATAGTTTTGCCTTCGGTCATGTGATCAGGGCTTGTAGAACAGAGGTCCACAGCTCAGGTTTTCATTTGTCCCTGGCACTAAATTGATTAAGTAATATCATTGATTGGATAGAGTGCACACACACACACACACACCTGGTGGCCCAGGTCAAAATTAGTCTGTGATTTAAAGTTAGACTCTGTGAAATGATGTTGCCACGAGCAACACTGCAGATACTAAGATGAGCGAGATGCAACACTTCTCTTCTCACACAGTCACACACAGTATCTGTGCATGTACACGTGTTCACTTCATAGGGTAGCCAGGGCACCAAAACAGCGGACAAGTTGAGCCTCGTGCTTCAACGCTCTTAGTTGTGGAAGTATCCACTGTGCTGTTTACGGTCTGCATCTACGAGATATCGCTGAGGCCACTTTTAAAAGGTTAGTAAGTAAAGCAGCAGACACTGTAGATGGCCCCCAGGACCACAGCTGTGCACCCCTGGTTTAGAGTAATATTGTGTGTCCCAAATCAACCCCTAGCCCCTATTCCTACATCCTACCCTTTGGGCACTAGTGCAGAACAGAGAGGATTGGATGGGTATCAGCAATATAATAATTTATTAAACTCTTATAGTGRTATTCATTATTACATAAAGAATCTCAAAGTGCTTTAAAGCAACACAAAAAAAAAGACTAGAAATTTAGTAAACAACATCGTTCATGAGATGGAAGTTCATGAGAGGGTCGGAAAGTTCATGGCTTGAGTGGTCATCGGAGGGAGGCTGTCAGAGGAGAAGGGTGAGGGTGGTCTCTGGAGCAAGTCCAGGGGCAGACGGGCAGCACGGTGTCATCGAGGTGGCTCAAAACMCCACCTATCCTATCAGAGGGCACGGCGGAGTTGTTACCATATGGCTTGTACCTATCCAATCCTTTCCTATCTAGAGTAGGGAATAGGGGTCAAGGTTTTTGGTTTAGGATTGGGCCCACTCTGTTTAGTGCTCCCATTCTTRGGCTACGTCCCAATTCTCTTCCTTGCTCACATAGTGTCCACRTGGCTTGCACACTCCCTGTCGTAGATTTAAAAGCATGGGATTGGTATAAGCATTGGCTGGAGGGAGGAGGGACGTTTCCAGCATTGCTAAATCCATGCAACAACAAAAAAGTGTGCAATTGCACACTTCAGGAGAGGGAAAAAGGGTGGTGATTCGGGACGTGACCTTCAAGCTCTCATTGACGTTTGACAAGGCCTGCGGAGTGTGTCCCAAATGGATCCTTTTTCRTCTTATAGTGCACTACTTTAGAGCCCTGGTCAGGAATAGGGTGTCTGTTTAGGGAAGAGGAAGAGGGCTCTGGTCAAACGAAGTGGTCTATGTAGGGAATAGGGTGACCAGAGGACCATTTTATTATTATTATGATGATGATTATGACTGTACAAGGTTGCTTTACTGGTTTGTGTCAGTTATAATCCTTTTGGTTTAGGTTGTCCTAATGGCAGGTCAAGCAATAAAACAATACATTGTTACAAATTGTGTCAACTGTGGTTATTGATGGTTTGTTTGAGGTGTGTCTCGTTCTCTCTGTGTGTATGTCCATTCTGAAGTCCTCACACCCTAATCTGCACATCTTCACTACAGAGGAACCCCACTGGACACATGGGATATGTCCCAAATTGCCCCTTATCCCTATGTAGTGCGCTACTTTTGATCAGAACCTCTTGGCCCGTAGGTGTACTACATAGGAATAGGGGTGTGATTTGGATGAACACATTGTCATCTACAGAGTTCAACTGCTGTCGGGAAAAATACAACTTTCCTTTAAACACCGTTGGTCTTTTCCGGGAGGTTCGCCGGGATTCGACACTGCCTCCCCTCCGCTGCTGCAGGCTGGTCGCGAGGAGCTGTACCAATTCACTTATAATTAGCGATATCAGAAATGATAAACAATTTGCCGTTTTAAACGCAGGGAAAAGTCAGTCGTTGGATACCACCACCCTCTGCAAAATGCAGGCCATCAAATGCGTCGTGGTGGGCGATGGGTAAGACCTTTTGTGTTGTTTAGGCTGAAATGTGTCCTTTTTCGAGTCTGTGAGGCAATTGTTGCAGTAAGGGCTGGGGCTATAGCGGGTTGAATGGGTCGGCTTTCAGTTCTCTAGAATCCGCTCTCTCATCAGTGCGTGAGCGTGAAATGGATGTTTAGCAATTACATTTTTATTTTGTTAGCCTACTTTGTGATTTCATGTTTCCGCCAGGTTTGCACAATACATTATATAGTTCGGGTGTGAAATATTCTGTCTGAAATTGAGCTACAGCTATTTGAAGGTTTCATTGAAATGAAAAACAATAACTAACTAAAGCTTCTCGATTAACAACATTTGGAAACCCAGATTTTGTCGGGGAGGTTTTTTGAGCAAATGTGAAATTACATTAATATGTGCATAGTTGCAGAAATGTCGCTGGGAGGTCTTGGCTGAGACTCATTAAATGATGTAATGCTTTCACACCTACACAGCCAGCTCCTACAAGAGGCACGGGCTACGGATGGCATGGGCACCTATGCGATATACCGTGTTTATTATAGCCTTTCTACCATAGACGTCTTTGGTGGACAGGTTTATTTGACTTGTGCTACATTGTGAGCCGGTGCGGATGCGGCGTAGATCTTGGGTAGTGTGTGGAGGTAGGGTGCACTGGACTGTATAGCGTAGCTAAACAGGGGTGGGGGGCTTGGCGAGGATTTTTTTAGGGGATGGGCAACACACACACATGCGCATATTGTACAACTAACCTGTGGGGACACGTAATTCAGTCCCATTCAAAGTCCTATTTTCCTAACCCTAAAACTAACCCGAGTCGAGGTCAAAAGGCTTCTTAACAGCTTCTACCCCAAGCCATGAGACTCCTGAACAGCTAATCAAAGGGCTCCCAGACCCCTCTTTTACACTGCTGCATTCTCTGTTTAATATCTATGCATAGTCACTTTAACTCTACCTACATGTACTATTACCTCAATTACCTGAACTAACCGGTGCCCCCCGCACATTGACCTGTACGGTACCCCCTGTATATAGCCTCCACATTGACTTGTACCGGTACCCCTGTATACAGCCTCCACATTGGACTCTGTACCGGTACCCCCTGTATATAGTCTCGCTTGTTATTTTGCTGCTTCTGTTTAATTATTTGTGTACTTTTAATTTTCAATTTTTCAATTTTCTAATCTATTTTTCTTATTACTTTTCTATTTTCTTAATTCTTAAAGCATTGTTGTTTAAGGGCTTGTAAGTAATCATTTCACTGTAAGGTTTCTACACCTGTTGGTATTCGGCACATTGACAAATAGTAATTTTGATTTGATTTGAGCTCCTAACCCTAAATCTAACCTAGCTCCTAACCCTAGCTCCTAACGCTAGCTCCTAACCCTAGCTCTAACCCTAAATCTAACCCTAGCTCCTTAACCTAGCTCCTAACCCTAGCTCCTAACCCTTAACCTAGACTTCTAACCCTAGCAACCTCGTCCTACAAATATGCATTTGACCTTGTGGCGGACCAAAAAATGTCCCCAGTTGGGTCAAAAGTTTTACCTATATTTCTGTAGGGTAGCTTCAAGTAATGAGTGGCGTCTTCAAGTATGGTTTAAACATGTCCACAAAGTACAGCCCAACGTAGACAGTACAGGGTGCTGGGGAGGATAGCGACAGGTAGATGTGGGAGCTGCCTTCCAGACAGCAGAACCGCTTCTCTGATATTTTTGATTGAACCTTTATTTAACTAGACAAGTCAAGTTTTAAGAAACTAATTCTTATTTACATTGACGGCCTCACTACGCGACAAAAGGACCAAAGAGCCTCTGCGGCGGAGCGAGGGGGCTGGGTTACAAGAGTAAATAAATATCTAAGGACCACCCAATTCAACGACGAGAGCGAGACACTAGGCGATAACATACAGGAAATAGAGACGCTTAATGACGAATCAAATTAGCAAGGCGAGCCTGTAGTGTTCTGGCGCAATGGTGCCCCCCATGCCTCATAAGATCTGATGTAAGGGACAGTGTGCTGGTGGTTCACAACACTATACACACTGCCAAACAACCCATACACAGCTTTAGCCTTTAGTTGCTATTGATTTGATTACTGCTCATCTCTCTCTTTCACTCGGTCTCCTTCTTCTCTCTGCCTCGGACTCGTCTTCTCTCTCTCTCTCTCTCTCATCTTCTGTCTCTCTGTCTTCTCTCTCCATCCATCTCTTCCCCTCCCCTTCTCCCTCTCTCTCTTATCCTTCTCTCGCCCTTCGATTTCTCTCCTGTCTCTCTTCTCTCTGTCTGTGCTATCCCGACCTTCTCCGTCCAGTCACGTGCCGATCTGGAATCAGAAGTTGGCTCTCCGCTTCAACCGTATCAATCATCTCTGTCTGTCTCTCCTTCTTCCCTAATCCCTGTCCTTCCTCGCCTCTTCTTACCTCCTTCTCTTCTTCTCTCTTCTCGCTCTCCGGGTCCTCCTCTTTGAGATTCCCTTCCGCTCGTATAGATCTAACATTCTTCCCTTCCCTCTCATCTTTTTTTTCTCACTCACATTCTCCTCCGTATCTCGACTGCTTGTGTACGCATTTCGTCTCTCCCTATCCCATTCTTCGTCTAATCTCTCCTTTGTTCTCTCTCGTCACTCGCTCACTTCTGTTCTCCTTCTCCCTCTGTCTCCGCTGTCTTCTCCGATGTCCTTTTCTCTCTCTTCTTTCCTCCGTCTCTCGGTCCGCTTCCCTTCTCACTCTCATTCTCGCTTCCTCTCTCTCTTCTGACTCACTCCTCTCTCTGCCAGCCCTCTCTTCATCTACCTCCTCTTCTCTCTCCTATTAGTCCTGTCTCTCCGCGTCTCTCCCTGCTTCTCATTCTATCCTTGTCTCTCTCACACCTCGTACTCTCGCTCTCACCCCGTCTTTTGTCTCCCTTTCTCCTGAACATCTCTGTCTTGAGTCGTCTTCTCTGATCTCGGTCCCTCTCTTCTCTCGTTTGTTTCGTCTCGATCTTTCCTCCTCATTCTCTCTCTAATTCGACTCCTCTTTCTCGCGCCCTTCTTTTCCCCGTTCCCGTCTGTATCGCTCTTCCTCCCTCTCTTTTCTATTCTCTGTGCCGCCCTCTTGATTCTCATCCAGTCTCCTCTTCTTAGTTCTCTTTTCTTTCTCTCTGCTCTCCTCGACTCTCCTCGCAGGCTCCACATTTCACTTTCTCTCTCAGGTCTCTGCTCTCACTTACCTGGCCGTCTCCTCTTCCCGCTTTTCCTTCTCTTCGCTTCTCGTTCTCTCGGTTCTCTCTGTCTTTACTTCTTATTGCTTTCTCTCTCTATTCTGTTCATCATTTCTTACTCTCAGTTTCTCCCCCCTCTTCATGAGTCCTTCCTCATCCTCTCCGGCCTCTGCTCTTTCCTCGTCCTGTCGTCCTCCCATCTCTCCTCTCTCGTCTCTGTTCTTCTGTTCTCTCTCTCTCACTCTCTCTTCTCTCTCTCTCTCTCTCTCGTCTCTCTGTCCTCTCTGTCAATTCAATTCAATTCAATTCATTAAATTGACTTTACTTGACATGGCAAGTTATTATTACTTACATTGTCAAAGTATACATATCGAAAAATGTAAATCAAATATATATGTATATATAATACACAAATAATATTATTCTTATATATAAATAAATGGGGGAACTAAACAGTATAATAATAGTAGTGAGTGGACATGGGATTACATTATAACAGCTAAACAACAATATTCATCAGAAAACAATACATTCAAAGCAACAGTAGTGACCAGTTGTCAACATGACTGAGAAGACACATGACCTGGTACGAAAGAAACAAAACAAAACTAAGCTAAATGGGAAAATATTATCAACACCTTACTTTGGCATTTTTCACTGGCTGTCCTCAGGCGTGGCGGGGACACATATTTGGCTGCAAAACTGCACTTTTGGCTTTTCACACACAATATTTAAAAAAATTCCCCCCCTTCATCTTTATAGTTGTCAAATTCTTTGTATTGAATTATAATTTTGGAAAGAAATCTGGCTCTTAGGTCGAGTCTTTTGTCCAGTGTACGTGGAAATGCACTTATGTCTCTACTCTCCGCCTGAGCAAGAGTGAGCCAGCCTTCCTCCTGGGCAGCCAGTTGTCTGTGACGACGTCTCTAAGCCAGACTGTGGCTCACTGAGTCTGTACTAGTCAATGTTTTTCCTCAGTTTTCTATCAGTCAAGTGGTCAGATGTCTGCCACCATGTACTGTCTGTTTTAGAAGCCAAATAGCATTGGGAAGTTTAACTTCTGATTTTTTGGTGGTTGTCGTTTCCAATAGGTTATATTTTTTCTTTTTGTTTTGTATGATTTGGTTGGGCCAGATTTTCTGAGGGCTGTCCGAGGCTCTAATGGGGGTTGGTTTGGGTTGGTGAAGCTGAGGCCTCAGAACCAGTGGCTAAGGGGACTCTCTCTTGGTTTTCACTCTTGACATTGTAGAGCTGTGTTGATGGAAATGGTTTTAGGGTACTTGTTTTTTAGATGGTTGTAAATTTGATGGCTCTTTTTTCTATTCGAATGAGGAGGGGATATTGGCCCAATTCTGTTCCTACATTGCGTTATTTGGAGTTTTCTTTGGTCTTGGCAATACAGTCTTGCAAACTCTGCATGCATACTTCAATTGGATGTTTGTCCATTTAGTAATTCAATTATTAGAGAGTGGAACCCCATACTTACTGCCATACTAGGAGCAAATTGTTGTTCTATAACTGATGAAAATTTGAGCGCAGATCTATATTGGATTTCAATTTTGCTGTTCTTTAATGGCATAAGAATGCTCTTCTTGGCTTTGTCTCTCAGCTCATTCACAGCCATGTGAAAGCTACCTGTGTTGCGATATTTAGTCCTAGATATGTGTTAGTTTTTGTGTGTTCTATGAACTGTGTCCAAATAGAAATTATGATTTGTTATCCTATTTCGAGACCTTTTTTGGATATCATTATATTTGTTTTTTTTAGGTTACGTCAGCAGCCCAAGTCTGACAAACCTGTGAAGATTGATCTAGGTGTTGCTGTAACCCTCTTTAGTGGGAGACCGCGAGCACAGGTCATCTGCGTACAGCAGACCACTTGATTTTCAGTGTTCTGTGTAGGGTGATTTACAGGTGCTGTCGATTCTTCAATGTTTTGCCAATCAATTCACTGTAGATGTTAAATAACTGTGGCTTATTGGGCAGCCTGTTCACTCCCCGCCCCTGCGAGAAGAATCTGTTTGCTTTGTTGCAATTTTAACCGCACATTTGTTTTTAGTGTACATTGAAATTTAATAAAATCTATGTTTTCCTCAATACCTTACTTTCTTAGTTTATAAAAAGACCTTTCGTGCCAAATTGAATCAAATGTTTCTTGAACTCTACAAAACACGAGTGATTTTGACCTTGTTTTGGTTAACTTGTTTATCATTAGAGTGTGGAGGGGTGTATGTGGTCTGTTGTACGATATTTTTTAGAATCCAATCTGGCTTCTGCCAGGACGTTTGTGTTCGTCACAGGAAATGATGTGTCTCCTTAGTAATACTGCAGAGAATTTTCTCCAGTTGCTGTTTAACGCATATCTCTGTAATTATTTGGTTCAAATTTGTCTCCATTTTTAATCGATTGGTGTGATCAGTCCCTGGTTCCACATATCGGGGAAAAATACCTGCAGTGAGGATAATGTTGAAGAGTTTGGTATAAGCAAGATTTGAATTGTGGTTGTATATTTGATCATTTCATGTAAATCCCATCAGGCACCTCCAGGCCTTTTGGGTTGGAGATTGCATAGTTTTTCCTAATAATTCTTCTTCTGTAATTGGGGTATCCACAGATTCTGATAGATCTCTGTGACTGCTAATATTAAGGATTTGTAATTTTTCTTAGTATAACTTTTTGTTCTGGGCTCGTTGTTATATTGCTGTAAGGGTTTGCAAAGTGCCATTTCTCCCATATCCCATTTTGGAATACAATTCCTCCTATGAGGTTGTTTAAATTTATTCCAATTCCGCAGAAGTGGTTTTGGATTCTATGGATCCTCATTCCATCAGCTGAGTTTCTAATGTGCTGTTCCTTTTTTGTTCTTAGGGTGCGTTTGTTATGCTTCGTGTTTCCCCATATTGAAGCGTATACTTTTTGTTCTCTCTCTCTCTCTCTCTTCTCTCTCTCTCTCTCTCTCTGCTCTCTCTCTCTCTCTCTCTCTCTCTCTCTCTCTCTCTCTCCCTATCTCTCTCTTGTCTCTTCTCTCCTCTCTCTCTTCTATCCCTCTCTCTCTCTAATATCCTTTCTCTCGTCTCTATATATAATTATATATTAATATATATATATATCCTCTCTCTCTCTTCTCTAAATGATATCTCTCTCTTCAATTCTTTTCAATTTAAGGCTTTATTGGCATGGAAACGACATGTTTACATTGCAAAAGCAAGTGAACTAGATTATAAACAAAAGTAAATGTCTGTTCTTCTCTCTCAGAGCGGTGGGAAAGACATTCTTCTCATCAGCTATACGCGCACCATGCCTTCCCTGGAGAATACACCCACAGTGTGAGTTCATAGCATGAAGCTTTCACTACTCGATGTGTGTGTGTGTGTGTGTGTTGTGTGTGTTGTGTGTTGTGTGGTGTGTGTGTGTGTGTGTGTGGTGTGTGTGTGCTGTGTGTAGAGTTTGTGTGTGTGTGTGGTGTGTGTGTGTGTGTGTGTGTGTGTTGTGGTGTGTGTTGGTGCTGTGTGTGTGTGTGTGTTCATGCCTGTTTTGTGTGTGTGTGTGTACTGTCTCGAACAACTCTGTCTCCTCAAGGTTTGAGCAACTACTCTGGCAATCGTGGATGCGTAGATTGGGAAACCGTTAATCTGGGACTGTGGGATACTGCAGGACAGGAGGAATACGACATGTCAGATCCTGTCCATCCACAAGAGGTAATCACTGATTCCCTCACTCACTCACTCACTCACTCCACTCACTCAGCTCACTGCATCACTCTGTACTCCACTCACACACTCACATCTCTCATTCAATTTGCATCCATACACATTCCACATCTTGGTGCTTCCTGGTTCTGCTTAACTCATTCTCCCCACAGTTTTCTGCTTATTCTCACTGTTTCCTGTAATCTGGCGGCGGGGTCGTCAGACACACAGCTCCCTGCCTGCTGCCTGCCCTGGCTGTGCTGTCAGAGAAAATGATTAGGGGGCTAATTTTAGCCCATTCCACCACCCTCCAGCCAGAAGGAGAATAGTCATATTCTCCCCACAAATTATCATAATGGAACCTACCAGGTACAGACCCTAAATCAGTAAACACGGGCACCTGCATAGCTATCATACCTGAACCAATTGCTCTAAATACACCTCTGCTCGTCTTCAACCAGGATCTCAGCGATCACTGCCTCATTCGCTTGCCGTCCGTAAGGATCCGTGGTCAAACGCCTCCCCTCATCACTGTCCAAACGCTCCCTGAACACATTTCAGCGAGCAGGCCTTTCTTAACGATCTCTTGGGCTCCCCCCCCCCCCGGGTGGTTTATCCTGGTAGGATATTTACTTATCCCGGTCAGTTAGCCGGATGCCTGCTTTGCTCTTAAAAAGTGCTTTCGGGCCTCCCGGTGGGGCGCAGTGGTCTAGCACTG
>NW_019945480.1:35361-45968 GCF_002910315.2 Salvelinus sp. IW2-2015 | reverse complement strand
TTCCACTATATGATTCAACACTATCCTTATCTCACATACTGTAGAACCATAAAGAAAGCATTGCGCATCCCAATGAAATTGGTTGCCAGCAGAGCTAGGTAGGCTGTTTTCATGTATCCAATCATCGCCGGAAAGAGAAACAGCGTTCAAGTGTGCGCTTCCGCAAAGGTGAAACGAGAGGTGGGGCTAAAGCTGTAATGAAGGTACTGTGAACCATGCTGAATGGGTGAGACACAAGAGGGAGCTCTTCACTGAGATACCAAAACATCAACGGCCATTTTCTCAAAAGTGAGTTTACAAGTTGATCAACTTCAAAAGCAGAATTACTTTCCCATTGTTCCTCAAATGTAGTGTATAATATAACATTTTTGTAGCTCTGAGTCTCTACTTTTATCCAATGTAAAAAACACCATTTCAAATGTTGCTACATAAGACCGAATCCAGGTGGTGGGTGACATATTGCGCACTACTCCATATAATAACCGGGTTATTTACTATATTCCATATATGGGGCGTTCCACGAAATTAGTTCCTTTTAAGTAGAAATTGTTTACAAATATTGAATTTTAAAAGCCTGTTATATTACATGAAGTGCCATTTAATATAGATCACATGGAGAATTCAATACATCCGATTTTTAATATGAATAAAGACTTGTTAGTGACGAAATTCAGCATTTTCTGTGCATCCTTCGTGACTTCTAGGAATATGTTAACCCACTTAACCCCAGTATTTCTCCACGTTTCACCATCATTGTAAAGTCCTAGTTATGTTGTTTTCACAGTCATTTCTGAAGATGATTATTTATTTATTGTTATTAGTGATTCATTTTAAAGGTCAACCCTGTTACCTGAACTGAACTCTTGTTTTAATACAGTGAAAATATTCCTTTTTAAATATATTTTCAGCAGGTGAGCTGATTCTACAGTTTTTTGCCATTTTCTGGTGTTTTGTGGTGGAAAACTGAGTAGGTTGATCATAACACCAAGACTTTGATCTGAAGCCATTCTTGTGATTATTGTGACTTTGCCATTGTAATTGTTTGTAAGCTTGTGTAGTCTAAAATGAATCTATGATCGTATGCTATCCATTTGTTTTTTGTATGCTGTTCTKTGTACGCCATTTTAATATTTAAGAATTAACCAATGATATTATGCCACACCCGGCCATGATTACAGACACCTCTGTGTCTTTTGACACTATATAAACAAGTCATCCAGCAGTGTTTGTGATTATACCCTGATGAAGACAGCTTGGCTGTCGAAACGTTGGATATTACATTTTTGCATCTGAGCTCCTAGAGTGTGCAGCTCTCCTTTATTTTCAAGTTTTCTACTCCGCTAGCCAGCACCTCGCCTAAATAGGTGTGCGCTTCTTTTTCTTCTAGATCATAACACGTCAACCATGTTACCCACAGATAGACAGTCCAGAAATGGGCTCCCGAGTAGCGCAGTGGTCTAAGACACTGCATCTCAGTGCAAGAGATGTCACTGCAGTACCTGGTTCCTGGCTGCATCGCATCCGGACGTTATTGGGAGTCCCATAGGGCGGCGCACAATTGGCCCTGCGTTGTCTGGGTTTGGCTGGGGTATGCCATCATTGTAAATAAGAAGTTGATCTTAACTGACTTGCGTGGTTAAATTTAAAAAAAATTATGTTTGAACAATTTACTTTATTTTTTGTGAAGCTTGAATTCAATTGCCCTTCTCTGTTGCACACAACAAGCTTCCATTTCAAGGGGATTCATGGCTGATTTAGTATGAACTCGTCAACCCTGTTACGGTCAACCGCTGTACAGGATGAGAACAAGTGAATTACGTTTCGACGTCAAGATGAATTACGTTTCGACGTCAATCTTCCTCAGCGTCGTCTTCCTCAAATTTGATTTGATTTGATTTCAGTGTTTTTTATTAAGTTGAACTTGTGCTCTTTATGACAGAATTGTCAACAAGTTTTACTACTCAAAAGGCACCTAATTGGTCCATATAGTACACTTTGTAGAGGATAGGGTATGATTTGGGAGGCAGGCATAGAGTCCCTTCAGAAAACTCTGTTCTGTCTTTGCTATACAGGATCCTCATTGATSCTCATCCTACAACGCTACAGTACATCAGGTTTGTCTACACTATTGTCCAGGGACAKAAAGTACASTCGACCTTGACCAGGCAGGAGATTAAACTATTGTTAACTTTCCTTGCTTCCAATGTCTCATATATGGTGATAAGAGAATACGGTATAATTATTTTCCTCAATGTTTCAAATCCACAAAAACGGAGTATACACTATATATACAAAAGTATGTGGACACCCCTTCAAATTAGTGGATTCGGCTACTTCAGCCACACCCGTTGCTGACAGGTGTAAACATGTGCACACAGCCATGCAATCTCTAAAACAAACATTAGCAGTAGAATGGCCTTACTGAAGAGCTCAGTGACTTTCAACGTGGTACCATCATTGGATGCCACCTTTCCAACAGGTCAGTTTGTCAAAATTTGGCCCTGCTATACCTGCTCCAGTCAACTGTAAGTGCTGTTTTTTGTGAAGTGGAAATGTCTAGGGGCAACAACGGCTCAGCCGCAAAGTGGTAGGCCACATAAGCTCACAGAACGGGACCGCCAAGTGCTGAAGCGCGTGGCGGGTAAAAAGGGTCTGTCCTTGGTTGCAACACTCACTACCGAGTTCCAAACTGCCTCTGGAAGTATGTCAGCACAATAACTGTTTTTTCCGGGAGCTTCATGAAATGGGTTTCCATGGCCGAGCAGCCGCTCACAAGCCTAAGATCACCATGTGCAATGCCAAACGTAGCCTGGAGTGGTGTAAAGCTCGCCACCATTGGACTCTGGAGAAGTGGAAATGACATTCAGAAATGACATTCTCTGGAGTGATGATTCACGCTTCACCATCTGGCAGTCTGACGGAACGAATCTGGGTTTGGCGGATTGCAGGAGAATGCTACCTGCCCGAATGCATAGTGCCAACTGTAAAGTTTGGTGGAAGAGGAATAATGGTCTGGGGCTAGTTTTCATGGTTCGGGCTAGGCCCCTTAGTTCCAGTAAAACGCGACAGCATACAATTACATTCTAGATGATTCTGTSCTTCCAACTTTGAGGCAACAATTTGGGGAAGGCCCTTTTCTGTTTCAGCTTGACAATGCCCTCATGCACAAAGCGAGGTCCATACAGAAATGGTTTGTCAAGATAGTTGTGGAAGAACTTGACTGGTCTACACAGAKCCCTGACCTTAACCCCATCGAACACCATTGAGATKAATTGGAWTGCCRACTGTGAGCCAGGSCTAATCGCCCAACATCAGYGCCCGACCTCACTAATGCTCGTGGCTGAATGGAAGCAAGTSCACGCARCAATGTTCTARCATCTAGTGGAAAGCCTTCCCAGAAGAGTGGAGGCTGTTACAGCAGCAAAGGGGGGGACCAACTCCATATTAATGGCCATGATTTTGGAATGAGATGTTAGACGAGCAGGTRTCCAYATACTGTTGGTCATGTAGTGTATGTGTGATATGAACGTGAAACAAAAACACATTTATTTCCTCACTGTTTAAAATTCACATGCTTGCTTCCAATGTATGACATGGAGGTATACGAGACAAGTGTCCATAGAACTGAGTAGACCTATGTGGTTAACTAGTCGGTAGCTGAGTATTCTAAGGTTCCATTCGGAGGTGCCAAGGAGTGCTGCAGACTGCAGAAGGACTCGGAGTCTATTTGCAGCAGCACCAAGGGCACTGGGGCTGTTTAGATAGTGACCTAGTTTAGATATATTCATGAGTTTCTCAAACCTCTAACACAACTTATATTTATTTCGATTCTATCTCGGTGAGGAAGCGCATTACTGTCTAATATCATCACATACTTGCAATATGGAGTTGAGTTAGTTTGGCGTATTATTTTTTGTTGTCAGTATTACATTTGTAATGAATTGATTTGCAGAACAAGTTGGTCTATTAGCTTATTTGTGCTTTCTTTCTTTTTGATTAAATCAGAGGGTGCTACATGTGCTGGTGTTAGGACATTATGACACTGGTGTTATGGTATTATGACACTGGTGTTATGACCTTCTGAGACTGGTGTTATAACACTGGTGTATTGGTATTATGACACTGGTGTTATGACCTTCTGAGACTGATGTTATAACACTGGTGTATTGGCATTATGAAACTGGTGATACGACATTATGACACTGATGTTATGACCTTCTGAGACTGGTGTTATAACACTGGTGTATTGGCATTATGACATTGGTGTTATGACATTATGACACTGGTGTTATGACATTATAAAATTGGTGTCATGACATTGGCGTTATAAAATAACCCATTTTGGACAAAGCTGTGCTGACCCAACTGGTATTTATATGACTGCGATCTTATGGTTGACCTACTGTTAAGATATGGCGAGGTTGTTTAGTGTTAGCAACACACTCTACCAGGATACACTTCCACACTCCATCCCCCAGGTGGCAGCACCAACCAAGTCAAGGCCTGTGCTCTGCCAGGAGGCCTTGATAAGCATGTCATCAGGTGACGGGTCAGTCAGTGTTCCAGCTGGCAAGAGGTGAAGCTGCTGGTTTTATTTGGTGACCAGGAGGCCACGAGGTTGACTTTTGAATCTTTAGCAGACATGCCTCTTTGTTTCCTTTTTGATATGTGTTTATTTTGGTCATCTTTTGAACAAATAAACTAATCTGCTGGAATGTCCGATCAAGAGGTCATGACAGAGTTGACCCTGGACCAAGGTAAGGTTTATGTCCTGGTTACATGCACACCATAACAGAGTTGACCCTGGACCAAGTTTTGTATGTTAAACTTCTGACGTCAACTGTATTTTTTAGACTTTGATAACTTAATTTGTATCTATTGAAGTACAGATTGGTTAAAGTATATCATAGGGATTGTAGGCTACTTCCCTTTATTCAGAAACAGAAAACAAACTACATTCTGTAATCATCTAATTTATTCACAGGCTACAGAGGGAGGGAAGAAGACCAGTGGACCTTCGTTGGACCCCCCCGGCCCTTCTTCACATGCGAAGCACAAACAAAACCAATGAAACTAATTCATGAATTTCATCTACATTTCTTTCTCCAATTGTGGAACTCTAACATACTCTCTCTGCTCAGAGTATTCCTATACAAAGCAGTTTGGCGCTGCTGAGAAAAAGTCACGTGGCTACCCCTCTACCGTGTAATTGGCATGTATCACACCAGTGCAACCCTTTATCTCCAACACGGTTCCAGGTTCAGCTGTAGATACAAGAGACTCGATGTCAGAGAACTATGGAATGGACACCTACTTTTCGCGTGAGAAGAAAGGATTTGAGTGTTCATAGGCGCTCCCCGAAGAAGGGCGCAGCGGTCGTGATATGACACATGAGCCATCGTCCGGTTTGCAAGTAATGTGTCACACACTAGCAGTCCCTGTTTGGAATCCAGGCTGCGTATCTATGATCCAGCCCTGTGATTGGGATACCAGTCCCATAGGTGGCACACGGAGTGTCGTTAGGGTATGTGACGCACGGCGAAGGTTGCACCCGGTAGGCCATCATTGGTAGAATATCCAAGAAAATTTGTGCGTTAATCTTAAACTTGGGTGGCCCTAGTTAAATGAAATAATAGAGGTCATTCCGTCCTGGGATTGGGACCTTTCCTCCAATCACGACTAATCCACTTCCCAACATGCCGCCACACCCTTCCGTCCCAAGATCAAATCTAGAGAGTGCGAATCTGTACCCCTTAGCGCACCTTCTCTGCTGGTTGAAGCTCTCTGCAGGAGCTGGTGAAAGAAAACATTGGCCATTGGGATCATCTTTCATACATACAGTTATAATCATCGTTTCGTGGCGTTTAGAATATCCTGAGTTTTTGCTAAAAAAAAAAAACATATAGATATAGCGCCTCTTAACATTCACCTGTTTTTATTTATTATTGTAAAAGGATATTGCTTGTCCTCTACGGATACTCTGATAGCTCTCCCATTGCTGTGGTGGGGAGAGGAGTAAGTAAGCCTTGAGAGAGAGAGTGTGTGTTTTCCTAATGTAGATGACCTCCCAGGTGTATGAGGAACGCCGATGGCGCCGGCGCCAGAGAGTTAATGAGGCCCCACGCCTGTCCAAAGCAGGCGTAAAATGACCTGTGCAGAGTCTTCACGGTGCGTGTCATTGAGCCATGACCTTTATTTGTTATGCTTCAACAAGCTAGCCTACCTGCAGGAGCCCCCATTTCACAGGCCCCAGGGTTTGACAATGACCAACCGCAGGCCATGCGACCAAGGGTGGAGAGCAGGGCCTGCACCTGTGGTACAAAGTGTCACTAGTCGTCTGCCTCGCGGGGCCTCCCTCATCGCTGTGGCGAGTTGTGGAGGAAAGGGGCTGGCCTGTGACATATGCTCCACACACCTATGTAACAGGACAGGAGGGGACGCGTCCACCGTTCATATTTCAGGACCTTTACCGGAGGAGCGAGGCTGCATGGAAATCTCTAGGTATGTAACGTCTACGCGTTTATAGGCGAATGGCGCTAGCTTAGGTTTAGTGACATCAGTGCGGCATCTCGTCATAGACAATGCAGAAATATTAATGGGAGTTCATTCTAGTGGAAAACAAAAAGTAATTGTGGATGTTACCAGTTAAGGACAAGCGTTACTATATGTTTTAGGCTGAAGGTGTACACATTCCCAGTCCTGCAATAAAGGCTGAAAGGTCAATCACCATCCATGTCAGAATGTATTTCTGTCAGAATGTTTGCATGATGGCACCATCTTTCAGTTCCTAATCTACTGTTAACCTCTGTTTATGTTATCTTCAGTTGATCTTTTTTCCAGATCCTTCCATCAGCCAGCACCATACCATCAGTGTTCTTCCAATCCTCCATCAGCAGCACCATACCATCAGTGTTCTTCCAGAACCTTCCATCAGCAGCACCATACCATCAGTGTTCTTCCAGAACCTGGTTCCCTCAGCGATGCCAAGCGACCATACCATCAATGCTATCGATGATTAAGGGTGCTCTGAGTGACACGACACCTATCAGGACTGTACCCAAATTTAGAGACGCGCGTGTTGATGACAATGCTATTGAGTGGTGCCTGACCCGACTCCGCCAGACATAAATACCCTGTGGAGCCACACATTCCGCCAGCCTATACTCTGACAACACCCTTATCGCTTTACAATGGCTTTGGAGAACCACGCAGCGTCCCCCATCCCCATTAAGAAGCACGGTTGCTCCTGGGTGCGTGGTAATGGTGTGTGACACACACACACGGACACACCCAACAAACGAGCTGCTGTAATAGTCTGCTGACAGGTTTAGGCTGAGGCTAAGCGTGTAATGTGTCTTGTCTGCCGGGCTGCAGTCGTACGTGACCAAATCTCCCTCCCCCGAGGCAGTGAGAATCTGAACAGGTCTGAGGCGTGGAGCTACGATAACGATAGGAGCGTCTGTTTGAGAGCC
Source organism: Salvelinus sp. IW2-2015 (assembly GCF_002910315.2). Classification (NCBI taxonomy): domain Eukaryota; kingdom Metazoa; phylum Chordata; class Actinopteri; order Salmoniformes; family Salmonidae; genus Salvelinus; species Salvelinus sp. IW2-2015. The sequence continues at coordinate 38,496 of NW_019945480.1, read as the reverse complement.
GTTTGCATCTGCTACTTTGTGAGTACTCAGCCAGATTGGTTAATATAGAAGACCATCTGAAGGAAGATCCGCAAATAACTTTTACTATCGACACCCAATGTTCATAACAGCGATCACTCAACAGACTTCAAGCACATGCCCGCGACTTTGTGAGCATGAGTGTGCGACTTTGTGTGGTTGCTCTGTTGTGTGGCTAGGAGGTAGCAGTAGATGCTCGAGCTAAAGCTAGACCGAGCGCTACTTGTGTGCTGCCCTGGCTCAGTCATAAAATATGTGTGTACACTGCTGGCTGCGAGGGCCCAGTTCATTATGTGTGGGCAGGGACTGCAAAGAGACCGGACCTCCTGAGTGGATTCTCCAGCTTGTTCAGCTCTTGCCATTGACTTGTCCATGACGACCATCTCTTGGTCACTAGCACCCCGCTGAGACTCTAATTCAATTTCAATTTTCAATGGACATTCAGTTATGGCATGGGAAACATATGTTTACACTTGCCAAACGCAAGTGAAATAAATAGACAAAAGGGATAAACAATCTTCAAAAATAGCAACATAAAAAATATAACGATTTCCACCATGAAGACCAAAAATTAGGTATTTTAGAAAACATCGAAACTAAAAACTATGCCTCACATCATTTAAAACAAGGTGTTTGTCTACGATGTACACCGCACAGGCTCACAGATGCTACACCTCAGTGAAATTACTGACCTCAGACGAGTCCTGGTGGCGGCTTGTGGTACTCGGAGAGCCCGTCTTTCCATAGAGTTTAGAGCTTGTTATTCTGAAGGAGGTATATTAATACACACAACATGGGCGACTGTTTTCAATTGCGAAGCGCACAGATATACATTGTAGCAGACGCTCGTACATGGCACATAAACATGTGCAACCTTGGTCCCCCTTGCCGTGATTAACCTACAACCTAGTTGTTAAGTGCCATCGACATCTATCACAACTGAGTCCACAAGGGACACACAAACAAACCTGTACTAGCTGCGCACTTTCTGAGTGGCTCATGACATTGTCCAAACTCCCATGACCTTTAACAAGGTCACGCCTGTTTCCTCTATGTGATAGTGGTAGCCAATGATGGGCTGCCGTGTGTACTTTACATCTACAATCTAACTGTACTCCACATTGAAGCTCCATCTGCAGCAAGGAGGAGATTCTTTTCCTTCTCTCTGTCTAGCCCACAAAGCGACCACCACTTGTTCATAGATCTTCATACCCACAGCGACACATAGGACACTAGAATTCATCATGGACATACACAATAGATACGATCACACACACTACACGACCACAACATGTTTCCATAGATCTTCTGTACACAGCTGCATGACACCATACTGGACACTAGAACACATGGACGTTACACAAATAAACACACTCACACACAACACCCACACGCGCTCATGAATGCCAAAGTGCCAGAGTAAAAGAAGAGGACAGAGCAGAAAAATGTTTGAACACAGTTATCTTACTCTTACACGGCAAATTGTCAGTCCCCAGTCAAATTACCCAAGCTGTTTCCAAATGCAAATAGGGTTTATCAAATAAACAAAGAAACTAAAGATGCACATTAAGAGATCTGGGGTTTTCGTGTAGCAGCTGTTGGTGGAAAACTGAAACATTTCCATCAACGTTTCTTTTCCGTTTTTCCCACAACAGAGCAAGACACAGATTAGTATGTTTGAAGATTCTGTTTTGAAAGTTGTAGTTTTTTATACATGGAACTAGCAGCACCCTCCTCGGGCAGCGGGATACATCCAAACAGAGTATATCTCTGAATGGAGCCCTTTTTCTCTTGGTTACCACAGGCCCTGTGTTGTGGARTGAACGTGGTTGGAAACTGTGAGAACCGGAATGGAGGATCCATCCATGTATAACTAAAGCACTGTTCTTCTCTGTAATGGAGGTTGTAAATGTCCTGGTCTACAAGTGACAGCTTTTCACCACTACCTCTCAGTAGCCTGGGAAACACCACACTGAAGGGATGTATTTCACTGATATAGAACTGTGTTCTGTCTACTGCGATACTTACATTTACATTTACATTTAAGTCATCTAGCAGACGCTCCAGAGCAACTTACAAGTTGGTACTTCTGCTTCATGTAAAAGTCTCTGACCTCTGATCAACTAGATAAACATAGATAAACATTTTACTATGTATTTTTCTATTGTCTCTTTAGTAGTTGATGCAGTGTGAATTTTGTACCCTCAAATGTTGCTGTTTTTAACCCGGTTCCCTGTACCCTAAAGAACAGCTTTTAATCCCACACCTACAGGTTCTGACCACTGTTTGGTTTTTTGTTGTAACGAGCCTTTCGTTTAAGCCCTCGGGGTCCCTAGGTAACCCACACGGGAGTGTTTTTTCGTGTGCTTGGCTGTTTATAAAAAGCCCCTCGGTACGCTGTTAACCCACACGACAGGCTTGTTTTATTTGCAGGCTGTTTAGCACTGCTGGTACCACCGGTTGTGCAGTGTTTAAGCCCGCGTACCCACCGCTGGTAGGGTTTAACCCGGCCTGTTCCCACACGTGTCTGGTGTTTCGAGAAGCCCATGGTCTTAACCACACGGTGGGCTCGCTAGCTTTGTAAGCCCTGGGAGTCCGATGGTAACCCACACGGTTGACTTTTGTACTGCAGGCTGGTTAACCCTTAACTCCCACACGTGGACCCAAAGCCCTTGGCTAACCCACACGGTGTGCAGCCTGTTTAAGCCCTGTCCTGGTAACCCACACGGTGTGCACCTGTTTAAGCCCTGGTCCTGGTAACCCACACGGTGTGCAGGCTGTTTTAGCCCTGGCTGGTAACCCACACGTGTGTCAGGCTGTTAAGCCCTGGTCCTGGTAACCCACACGGTGTGCAGCCTGTTTAACCCTGGTCCTGGTAACCCACACGGTGTGCAGCCTGTTTAACCCTGGTCCTGGTAACCCACACGGTGTGCAGCCTGTTTAAGCCCTGGTCCTGGTAACCCACACGGTGTGCAGCCTGTTTAAGCCCTGGTCCTGGTAAACCACACGCTGTGCAGGCTTTACAAGCCCTGGTCCTGGTAACCCACACGTGTTGCAGCCTTTTAAGCCCTGGTCCTGGAACCCACACGGTGTGCAGCCTGTTTAAGCCCTGGTCCT